>NC_082395.1:7054225-7079225 GCF_031168955.1 Gadus macrocephalus
TTGCATGGTGATTAATAGCAAAACTGTAAATTAAACAAATGCAAACCGGCACAACACACACACACACACACACACACACACACACACACACACACACACACACACACACACACACACACACACACACACACACACACACACACACACACACACACACACACACACACACACACACACACACACACACACACACACACACACACACACACACACACACACACACACACACAAACACAGTGCTACAGACCTATTGAGGGATGTCCGACAGATACTTCTTGATATTTCTAACATCACGATGGACGTGTTGGTGTTTTTGAGATGAACCAAGCCGTCACAGAAATCTGGATGTGCATGAATAAATAACACATTAAAATGGCTCCTGTACAGGCCTGCATTCATCTTTAAATTGACACAACTATTGTCATTTCTCCTACAAGGTAGTAAACTGCTGAAACCCAAACTCATGCGGGAAACCTAAGTTTACAGACTGAGCTGAGGTCAGACTTCTGGTGCACATATGAACTCACCCATGATGTTTGAACTGTGGTGTCCATTCAAACTGTCGGCATGAGTCAAGAACAGTATTATCCCCAAGAGCAGCACTGCAGGTCCGGTACAGCTAACCGGCAGAGCAAAGCTCATCCTGACAGAATGGATCTTACACGCCACCACCCCAAACCAGTGGCAGCTAGCCGAGAAGAAGGCCTGCAGTGGAATGGTAATTACATTACATTACAAGGGCTGTGCTATACATTGTATGATACAATCCACAAATGTATCTATGTGAGTAAGTATTTATTTATGTGTTTGTGTGTGTGTGTGTGTGTGTGTGTGTGTGTGTGTGTGTGTGTGTGTGTGTGTGTGTGTGTGTGTGTGTGTGTGTGTGTGTGTGTGTGTGTGTGTGTGTGTGTGTGTGTGTGTGTGTCTGCGGCTGCCTACCGGCCAGCATGTCTGCCTGTCTATTCTCTTTTCCGTCTGCTTTTCTGTTTGTCTCTCTGTTTGTCTGTGTGTCTGTCTAGTGGGTTTTCTGTGTTTATAACTTGTTATCTTGTGTGTATGCATATGTCTTGTCTCTGTGTCTGTGTGGTTGCCTTGTGTGACTATTCGGTACGTCTGGTCTGTTATCGAGTGTGTCTGTGTGTCCGTCTGGTGGTCTTGTCCCACTATTCTATATGTCTGATGAGTGGTCCAGGCGTGTCTGTGTGTTGGTGTCCATACCTGTAAAAAGAACACCACCAGTCCTATCTGCAGTATTTCTTGTTGTGCAGGCTTAAGGTTGTAGTTCTCCCAGACGATGTTGTCCATAATCAGGACATGATAAATGAGGTACACAACCCCTGTAGAACATGGGATCCCAGTTACAAAGAGTATAGTCTAAAGTGGGGCAATAGTAGCGTATGTAACATAATGCATAGACTGCAGGGGATCTGTTCAAGGATTTCGTCAGAAGACCAGTTCAAATAACAGTTTAATGAATGCACTGCAATCTATTGCATCTTGTGAATGCTCAAATGATACACTCATGATATAATATTCGGTCAGTTTAGGATAGCTTGGGAAATACATTTTGCAAAACAATGATTCTTGGGTACATGATTGCAGTCAGTAATTTGACCAATAAGCAATTATGCAATTAGTGTATGCTGATTACCTATCACTACTATCCTCAGTATGCTGGTGACGACAAACACAAAGTCTCTGTAGCCATCCAACTCGGCCAACCTCTCCTGCAGAGAGAGGAGAAAGAGTGAGGGTAGAGAGAGAGAGAGAGAGAGAGAGAGAGAGAGAGAGAGAGAGAGAGAGAGAGAGAGAGAGAGAGAGAGAGAGAGAGAGAGAGAGAGAGAGAGAGAGAGAGAGAGAGAGAGAGAGAGAGAGATTGTAGATGGTCATAATTTAGGAAAATAACTATCCCCATAGATTGATTAGAGAAGATTGATTGTTTCATCCATTCATCAATTGGTCCGTTCAATATTCATCCATGCATCTATTCGATAATAAGTGCACATAAAGATTGCGTTCCTTCAAATCTAAAATACCCTACCGTCATGGTATTCGAAGCTTGTAGGGAATTTTCCCACCAACAGAGGGAGACCAAGACTGAAGCGACGATCCCAACGACAATGTAGATGAAGCAGTCGCTGTCCAGCCTGTCCACGTAGGAGGAAACGCGGACATAGTAGTCAGCTACCAGGAGGCAGTAACCTGTTAGTTGGTAAGTTAATGTGTTAGTTGGTTGGTGAAGTAGTTAGTTAGCTAGCTTTGTAGATAGATATATAGTTATTTAGGTCGATAGATAAATGATTAGGCAGCTAGGTATTTCGTTTTTTGATAGGTTGAGGTAGTTAGTACTAGGTAGATAGTTAGTTAGCTAAGTAGTGAGTGAGTTAGTTCAATAGTTAGTTTATTAGTTTGATATATGTTAGCTAGCTATTTTAGTCAGGTAGATATTTAGTTATTAAGTTAGTGAGTTAGTTGGCATGGAGCAAATGTCTAGTTGTTATTACCAACAACTCGAAGGTTAGACCAAAGCAGTTAGTTATTTACTTGGTTAATATTTCCTTAACTTCTATAGCTGACAGAGACGGAAACAAAATAACATGTTACCAGTGATTATCAGAAGGAGAGAGCAAATTGGAAAAATAATTTTCCACTTCTCTTTCTGAAGTCTGTATACAATCTGCAGTATGGAGGACATGATGCACACTCCTCCAGTGATGAAGAGGTTGGTCAGCACGTCAAACTGTGGCATGACAACCAAGGCCAGGACAGAGGTACCCAAAGAAACCAGGCACTCGATAACGCAGATCTGGAGGACACATACACTATGTTTACAGACATATAACATTTTATATACATGACACAAGCACTTATAGTAGGACCTTCCCATTTCCACAGTTCCATTATAGCAATGTAGCTAGTTTATATCAGTTAATATTGGTATACACACACACACACACACACACACACACACACACACACACACACACACACACACACACACACACACACACACACACACACACACACACACACACACATTTATAACCCTAAATATATATACACATTAAAAATACATTTGATCCATTATGAAATTTCTTAAAACCAAAGAAAAAGCTTTGCATACAATTGCCAGGGTCTTGCAGTTTGGCGCCACAAAGCTCTTGAACATCACCCTCCACAGGGACTTGATGAACACCAGCACATTGGGGAACACCAGGCAGAACACCAACATCAGCATGAAGAACTGCTGCTCCTGGGCACTGCGCAGCGAGTACGGACTGGAGAGCACAGTGAGTACCAGGAGAGATCCCTGATGGGATAGAAAGCACAAGCAGAGGACATCACTGAAGTGGGGCGCGGCATAACAGTGTAGTGGTAAGGATGCTTGATACTCAGGGTCAAACCAAGATGCCTGCAGTCCACCTGTTGGCGTGCTCCTAGATAGCAAGACGCCTAGACCTCCTACATGCATCTATTCAACATTCTCTGTACGTCACTATGGATAAAAGTCTGCTTAGTGAGTCAATAAGACGACCCCCCTGCTGTTAAGACGACCCTCTGAGTTAACACAAAGGACATTCCACTGACATGGGAGAAGAAGTATCTCCATGCATGGAACAAGGGTAGAGACGTGCCTACGTCATTGTCACTGTGGGGGTTTGAGTCGGTCCGGGTCATCCATGTACCTCGTAAACTTGTTACCTTGATAATTAATTAAAAAACAAAGATGTTAACAGAGATTTTTAACAACAGGTGTGGAACCGTGTTACCCTTTTGACCAAACCCTTGACAATAAAGCGATCTAAGATTACCGATTATCTGCATGTTGTCATGGTGAAAGTGGAAAGAGATTGATAAGAAGGGTGTTATCTACCCAACATACAAGTTGTTTTGGTTTTCTGTACATCTTGCTACTTTTCTATTTGGATGTGAGTCTGTGTTACAGGCATTCACTTAGCACTTAGAATTAATCTACTACAAAAACACACAAGTATACAGACACATTCATATGGCTATCGCTGTCTGGTGGTATATACATTAACCAAGAACAAAGGACCTTGTAACTCTATAAAGTTTGTTTCCTGCTTTCTGTCAATTTCATGTGAGCTGGTTTATGCTAGAGATGTGGTTGGTATAGAACTTGGTATAGATGTTGAAAAGAAATTGGGTATTTATGTTGCCATGGCCAGTCTTAAAAAAGAAACCATTTTCAGATTAAAAATAATTTAATCAATCTATAAAAACAGTACGTTTGGACAAGTTCAAGTTGATGCTACAAAGCAGTTTTCATGCTGATTGGTGGAATACTATAGGAAGGGCTTTGAGTTTGTCCTGACTATTTCATCTGCCATGTACATATTTGTGACCCTATGCATTTGCATTCTGCATCACATTTGACTCACAACTTCAACAGGGGTATCTATCAGGGGTATGTTATTTAGTTATTTAGTTTGAACCCTAAAGTTAGCCAACCACTAACTATTTAATTTATAGTCCCACCAACTAATCATCATTATATCTGATCACACACACAGCATGTCTGGTCATGATTTGGCCTTTATCTCTGCATCATGACAGGGCATTCTCTGCCAACGCTCCCACACTCTGGAACAGCCTACCACTCCACTTCCGCTTTGCCCCATCCCTGCCCATGTGGAAAAACCTCCTCAAAACATTCCTTTTCACAAAGTCCTTTGACACTGAATTTTTGCGAATGATAGAATCACGATAGTACACACTGAAAACAGAATTTTGCACCCACAAGTTTAGCCTTCAGCTAGAGAACCTTACTTTCTGCTGATTGACAGCTTGCATAACCGATCGACACATCCACTGACTTCTGGCTAGTCTTACTGAAGCTCAAAATGGGCCCAAACGTATTCCTCCGGTAACGTCGCCATGCCAACGCCGACGTTGGCTGCAACAGGTCGTGGACATCCATCGCCCCTATGTCCTGCTGTTTGTTCACGTATCTGAATCTTTAATGGATCACTCTTTGATGTATTACGCACATGCTGAGCTTCTGAATAGACCGGTGTATGCTACGTATGTACAGCGCCGGATTTCTGTGCTCGCACTCCAAATCCGTGAATGACACCTGGATTAATTAATGATTGAACCAGGCTTTTCCACTGTCTAAGACTGTGTGTATAATATAAAATCGAATGTCTGACTGAGGTGATGCTGTACTGTATGAAGGGTAAATGCAACAGGAACGTATGGAGATGGCTATAGGTGGATGGATAGGGATATGGATGGATACCTTGGATATAACAGCACTGGCCAGGACTGCAATGCCCACTATGATGGCCACCAAGTACTGGGCCAGTTCGAAACATGTCCTCTTGCTCTCCTTCTCAGATCCAACCGGGTTCAACTGGAACGGATCCCATGTATCCCTGGAACCAAAACAGATGGATACAATGAACATACACGGCTGCAAGCCACACACACACACACACACACACACACACACACACACACACACACACACACACACACACACACACACACACACACACTTACGCACACTTACGCACACTTACGCAAAGTCGGTTTGTTTCCCCTTGTAGGATTTTGCCTTGCCAAGTGTCTCTCTCTCTCAGACAAACACATAACACCTGGATTACATGGCATGTCATCATGTCATCAATCTTGAAAACGGCTGCTCTACTTGCTGGCTCAACACACTGGTGCGCTAGCCATGTAGGACATAAACCCCCTTTTAGCGACCCAGGTTAACATCTGATGAACGCGGATTAGTCACCACTGATCATCATAATAAAAAAAGGTGTTAAGATAAGGAAATTAGACATATAGTTTGGGAATTGGTCTTTGACTTCAACGTCACGACCAGTGGCGGCAGGTTAGGTTGTATAGAGAATTAGTAGCAAGCTGTGTGCACGTACTGCTGGCGTGATATCAGCATATTAATCCTAGGGTGCATGCTTCTATCTGGATTAGTTGCTCTGTCAACAATCATCATACAAAACATAGATATTGATATTGAGGCCGCTGAGTGGTTCACTACAGATACAGTTTGAAAGGACAAATGTTTAGGTTTATTCTATATTATACTAAGTAACCCTAGTCGAGGTTTACAGAATCCGCAAAACCACACAAATTATGCTGATCTTTAGACTGGCTTTGCTTTGGTTTATACAGCCTAGCAAATTCAAAAATCTTTCACTTTTATAATCTCTGGGTGTAGTCCTAGCAATACAAATAAACTAATTAGGTGGGACATGGGTAAGTATTCATGGTATTTCAAGTAATAAACTATGTAAATACAGTGATTGTTTCAGAGACTGCAATAAAGAGAGTCAAAACGGAGGACACTGACTGGGCAAATAAAAAGCAAAACTGTGCCTATACTAGTACTAATAACTAATGGGATTATTCAACACTAACTCTAACCCTATTTAAGAAGCTATGCTTTTATTTTCTGACATAAACTATAAATGCTAATGCTGGGGGTTGCCTAGCAAGCTGAATCTTTCGCTCTAAATAACAAAAAATATCTCCGTTAATTTTTTTGCACTTCACTGATGGCTCTATCTTCTATTAATTTTGAGTATAATTTATATTTTCTGAGTACAGCAGTTACTCACAATGAGATTGACACGTACAACTTTTTGACACAATGCAGTGTAAGAACGTAGGAATAGTTATTGTTATTTAAACATTTAAAAAACGCTTCACAAATTCAGGGAAAACAACAAGGACATCTCTTCCTTGTAGAAGATTTGTAAACATACATGTGCCTGGCCTCCCTTTTCTTCGCTCGTTCATCCATCTTGCTTCAAATGATATGGCTCTTGTTACCTATCATATAAACACACAGGACATCAGGAAATGATCATCTTAAAAATAACACATGATCAATAGTAATACTAGGGAACATTAATAAACCAAAACGACCAAAAACAATACAAACCTCACTTAATGTTCAAATGCCCGGTGGTTTGTTCCATTCAGCGACTCCCACCAAAGTCGACTGATCTTGAGTAGAACCTTTAATCCTTGACACAGGTCCGTTCGACTCTGTGCTCACTGCCTTGTGATCCTGGAAAACTAATGCTCATCCTTCTGATTGTTTGTGGCCAAGGGGCAACCCATAACTACGTCCAACACAAGACATGGGAAGATAACAACTACAGTGTGTGTGTGTGTGTGTGTGTGTGTGTGTGTGTGTGTGTGTGTGTGTGTGTGTGTGTTGGTGTACACATGTGTGTGTGTGTGTGTATGTGCGTGCAGTGCGTGTCCATGAGGGTGTGTGATAGATGGTGCAGATATCAATTGCATGCTTTATGGGGGTTATAAGTGAGTACAAGAGTCCTCTACACATGCAGTCATCGAACCTGCGCCACATACACACACACCTAGACTGTTCAATAAATAACTGATGTAAATCAATATAAAGATATAAAACAAAGGAAATCATTTGAGTAAAAAACAATCCAAACACAATTTGAATGGCAAAGCTACAACCAAAGTAAGGGACTGAACACAATTAATATTTTTGTCTTCATACCTTGTGGTAAAGGTCAAAGCATTTACCGTGGGTAAATGCCGTGGGGTTCCATGACAATTGTCGTGGCAATTTCTTTGTGTCTGTCTAGGACCGATAGAGACTGTAAATGCAAAAAAGCAAGCAATAGTGGTAGAAAATCTAATGTATGAATGCACCACAATTTTAGCACAGTTTAACCCTATTGTCCTAGAGAAGACTGTTTTATCCCGTCACTGTAAAACAAATTACAATACATTGTATGTAAGATTATACCATGTGTCGAGGATTATATAATGTATATCGGATTATATCATGTGTCTAAAATTTGATTTTATGTCTGGGATTATACCATGTATCTAGTGTTATTCCACGTGTCTAGGATTATACCATGTATCTAGGATTATATCATTTTCAAGGATTATACCATGTGTCTAGAATTAGATCTTGTGTCGAGGATTATACTATGTATCCAGGATTATACCACGTGTCTGGAGTATATCATGTATTTATGATTATATCATGTATCTACGATTATAGTACGTATCTAGGATGCATATGGGATAAAAAATGTTTTGATGAAGGTTAGCAACCTCAACACCTAAATAACATTAATTTGGCGTCTGTGTGATATGTGTGATGTGTGTGTGTGTGTGTGTGTGTGTGTGTGTGTGTGTGTGTGTGTGTGTGTGTGTGTGTGTGTGTGTGTGTGTGTGTGTGTGTGTGTGTTTATGTCCGTTAGTTTAAATGTGTGTTCATCCCTTCAGGACATGGAATATAACTGCATTTAAAATACATTGTGTAGACTTAGATTTAGAGCACCATAGACACAGTACAACAGACTATATTATGTATGCACATAATGGTCTGTTAATATGTACCTGGAACATTTGTAAAAGTGTATATACCTGTAGTAGACAATGCTTCCAAAGCATGCTTTAGAAAGACAGTACATGGGGTCGTTCACAGCCACTAGATGTCACACCAAAGTGCCCATCCTTTAATGATGTGTGCACTGTGTGCGTGTGCGTGTGTGTGTGTGTGTGTGTGTGTGTGTGTGTGTGTGTGTATGTGTGTGTGTGTGTGTGTGTGTGTGTGTGTGTGTGTGTGTGCTTGTGACTGTTTGTGTGTGTGGTTGTGAACATTTTTGTTTGTGTGTGTATTTGAGCATGTCTGATTCTGAATGGGTCTGTGTGAACTGCTGTTTGTGTGTTCTGTTTACCGTGGACGTTTTGTGCATAGAGATGTCTTTGTCAGGCGGTGGTCTCATTAGGACTTTCTGCCAGACCATAATAAGCATGCCATATGGTCAACACAGCGATGGCAACTCCCTCCAACATCAGGTGAGCAGGATTAAAAACTAAAGATGACAATCAGAAAACTGAGAAAACCATAGAGCTGCTATTCCACCAGATCCTTTGAGCTATTGATAGGAAAGAGATGACTTACTTGACAAATCGTCATAAGGAACAGCATGACAGTATTGATCTTGGAGGAAGGACCATCAATCTGTTCAGCATATCCACATTCATTTCACTGACATCTGTGTTTAGTCTGAAAACTAGTGAAAACATCCATCATAGACAATGCATTTCTGTTCAAAAGCAAGGAATCATATTTGGCTGGGGTACCCCTATTTTCTCCCATGCTAGTAACCCCAAATTATAAATCAACCAGTTTGCATGTTAAGGTCTTCATTCTAGTTTATGCCTTGGGTTAATAGTACAGCATGTGAATATGTGTTTGTGTGTGTGTGTGTGTCCATGAAATTTATGTTGGAACTATCACATGAAAGAACTAAATAATAGACACTGTACTAAGTAATTTAAATTGTGTTATAACTCATACGTAACATACGGAAGTTCTGTATGTGTAGTTATGTATGTAACTATCAGCAACATGTGTTATTATATATATTCCCATATAAAACAAATAATCCCATATAAAACTAAATTCTATACAAAGTATATCATAACTTATGTTATCATGAATTATGTTCATGCAGTACAGCATGAACATTCTTGGATGAATTAAAAAACACTTTTCAATTCAATTACTCAATTAAAATCCTCATACATGCCAAGGTCACCTTTTGGGTATAAATAACCTTTAAAAACGGTTGCTTTTAGTGAGGTATAGCTGAGTTGTTGTCTACTTATTGCATGCACATACAGTAGCACCTGGACATCCTGCTGGGTTGATTGGTTGCTTAACGCAACTGTCTGTCTACAATAGGACACAGTCACTGCCAAAACAAATGCATGATACACATTCAAACGCATACACATGACACAAATGAACTGATTTAAGAAATAGTAGAAGTGTCATATTTGCATACATGTATAAATAACTCAAAATCACAGAAAATTGCATACACACATATGCAAACACACACACACACACACGCACACACACACAAACACACAATCACACACAAGTGACAACAAACAGATTTGAAAATGTGCATGCTTCCTACTCATGCTTGGAACTGTGAAAACAAAAGGAATGTCTTGTTAGTTGGTGGGTTACTTCCTCCAACAGATCATCAAGAAGATAATGGGATGCAAGCTTCTCACAAGGCAGCGGGGTGTTGTGGGTTTGACTGAGTATTCATTGTATCACGGAACTCTGTGTCATTGTAAGAACCACTCTATATTGTAGGTAGAGGACAAGGATGAGCAGAGATGCTGATTGGCTGTAAGCAGCCCCTTTATATTCTGAGGACAAGGTTGACCAGAGCTGCTGATTGGCTGATGGGTCAGGAACATGGCATTGAACTCGGTTGGCCTTCTGTGGCATACAGGATGACGGGGCCTGCAATGTTATGCTTATGGTAATACAAGAGTCTTTGCAACACATGTTTTGTACATGTATCAGTGTTATGATACAACATATCAAGTATGGAGTGTAATATTATGGGAAGGTTACAGGTGTTAAAATGTCCCATTCTGTAATACCTGGAATGAACGCAGGCAGGGAGCAGGATAGTGTAGTGTGTGTAGGGTGTTCAGCTCCCAGTCAGAAGGTACAGGATTGGTCACCCAGTGCCAGCTGCTACCTGTCGAGTTCACCACGAGCCTCTTTAGCTAAAACTGTCTGCTAACTAAACTAAAGGGAATAGATTAGACTAAAGTCACAACATAATCTTTCAGTTACGTCACGACAGCCCGAAGCCTATTGTGAGATACTTTTTATTCAATATTTCTGAGCAAACAACAGGGGGCCGGCAGCATCTGATTTGATCTAATATTGTAAACCGTTTTATATATATTCTTAGCTTTGGTGACAGAGAAAATGTCCCAAGGCTTAAGGAAAGAAGACAGAAAATGGAGCAAACTAATATTCTATTGAAACATTTCATTTTCATTTCAGGATAGATAAGGCGTAAGCACAGCCTGCTAAGTGCAAATGGTTATTGGATTTGCAGACCGCAGCCTGGCAAAAGTCTGTTTTTCTCAAAATACCTTAAACATAGGAACAGAGTGTGCCAATCAGCAAATGTATTCCCCAAAGAGTGAAAGGCTACAACTTGAAGTCAGATGTTTTGCTTAGTTTTTGACTCTCTTACTGACTACTCTGTTGCTTTCTACTCTGTCGATCTCTCAACATTTTAACACATGGCTGCATTCGTCCTCTTTATCAAGGCAGTGCACTTCAACAATCTCATGCAGAGATGAACAACGATCAATCAACGAAAACAATAATGATAATGTAAGTTAACACATATTTTTAAATTGAGGTAGTCATTTGTAGTTTTTTTAGGTGGAATGTGTTTAACAAAATCAGGAGGTACATCCCAGTGTTTCTTATAAATGTGTTACCTATATCTCTTCATCAAGATGATAACAAATAAACATGGGTGTGGGACGGAGGCAATGTGGGTCAATGTATCTGAAACTGTGGTGACAGCATGAAACCGCAGTTAAAGATAGGCCTACCACAGTCACCGACCCATTGGTCAACATTGTATCCGCAATGTCATAAGACAAGACCGCTGTCGTGTATTAAAAACTAATAAAGTTTCAACTGTTTAAGCAGACAATTGGAAACGCACACGGCAGACTTAATATTATTTATTATGACACAGTAACAACAGCACGTAGTTGATGGTGTATACAGAGAGCGTACTACTTTAACTTGGTTTATACACAGAGAGAACTACTAACACTTGGTATATACAGAGAGGGTACTACTTTAACTAGGTGTAAACAGAAAGACCTGTATACACACTGTGCTCATCAGTTTTAGGTGGTAATGATTTCCTTGCCCAGTCAGTCAACCATTTTATGATATCATCTCTGATTGGGACGCACTCAGTGCACTCCCTCTGACCGTACCTGCTCCTGACAGCCCTGCCTGTAACCCCCGGTGGCACACCTGTTTCCTTGGTTTTTCCCGGCACAGCGGCTGTGAGTAGGCCAATTGCCCCACACACCACCAAAGCTCCCGGCCGGCGTCCGCACGAAGAGCCAAGGTCCAACCAATTACATCCGCCCATTATATGAGCTTCAGGGAAACCTTGTGAAGACTTGAGGCCAAAGGAAGAAGTAAAGAATTATTAATTAATTATTATAGCCAAATCATTAGCCAAAAACAAAATGGTGCAAATACAAACTCTGCCTCTGGCACATTTTACCTTGAGGCAAAATCGCACTCCTGTCTGGCTGGAACATGTCCAACCACCATTGAGGAAACCGTACAGTGTTTTGCTCACAGATACAAAACACATTTTGACACACCTTTGGAGTATTATATATTACAACAGGGTTTGTGTTGTCGGTGCACATTCCTAGATGGAATACAAGAAGAGCTGTTGCTAACCCATCAATCAACCAATCAATCAATACCTTGACCACCAACTTGTCCTCCATCTTGTTGAAACCCTGTCTTACTGTCTGTATCACGCCATTTGTTTTTGAATCTGTGGCTTATCCAAATAGAAAGCTTAGTAATGCAAAACATAGAGTGCTGCCAAGGTTATAGGGTATGCATGGGACCTGCATACTAATTCCACGTACACACTCAGTCTGGCTCCAGGATGCTGTTTACTCTCACTCTCATTTACAATTACATTAACTCCCAAAGTGACATATATCCCTCACTACATTCCTGGACAGAATCAGATTACAATATAGTCAGTATCCTGCAGGGAATAAGGCCACAAGAGAGAATATATATGTGTGTGTGTGTGTGTGCACAATCGTGCATGTGTGTTGGTGTGCGTGTGATTGAGAGAGAGAGAGAGAGAGAGAGAGCATGTGTGTGCGTGTGTGTGCATGAGTCCAACAGCTGTAACAAAGAATACCTAACCAGATGGCTTCAGCTTTTACGTTCGGCTTTGTTCTGTAATTTACACACCTCTCTCTCTGATTGTGTGTTTATCTTTCCTGCTCTCTTTGTTTGGAATTATTTTTTATGCATGCATTAAAAACAAGATGGGCACTTCTTTGAAGTTGTTTATCATTGAACTCATCTTTAAATGGGATGAGATGCAAATGCTGAGGAAATCTATTAAGAAATCCCACGGACAAACACACACACACGTGCACATATCCGTGCGTGCACTCACACACAAACAAACACACACAGTGCACATTGATTTTCCAAACCATTCAAGAATTGCCACTCCTGAGTGACATCTAGTGGTCACAATAACCTAGAAATTAACCACAATAACAAGAGGAACACTCACACACACATGCTCACACACACACAAACAATTCAAGGCCATTTATATGGCCTTCAATAGCCAAACAATGTTGAAGTTAAAACAACTAAGATCCATTACTTAATCACACCTGTGAATGGCTTGACCTCAAAAACTTACGTGGGCTGGTGTTGAACCAAGAGATCTTAAGGCTAGTTTGTACTCTCCCTCCCACAGTCCACTTATTTTCAGAAGAGAGAGAGAGAGAGAGAGAGAGAGAGAGAGAGAGAGAGAGAGAGAGAGAGAGAGAGAGAGAGAGAGAGAGAGAGAGAGAGAGAGAGAGAGAGAGAGAGAGAGAGAGAGAGAGAGAGAGAGAGAGAGAGAGAGAGAGAGAGAGAGACCCTATTTAATATTCCCCGATATTAAGCTTGGTTTTATCTTTTTAATTTCCATTGGCAAACAATCATTGGCAGGACATTTCCCCACACCATAAAATACTTGTTTGCAGAGGACCACTTTTCATTTCTTGTTGATCTTTTGGGCTGGTTGTTAATATTGCTTTGCAGCACTCCCTTTCATTGCACACATCGCATCGCACACGAGTGCTTTCCACCCCATCAGGGATTACTCTGCATCTACTGCAGCAAACACCAATGAGGTATTAATTATACCATACCGAGTCGATTACTTTTTCCCTCAGATAACCAATTCCTGTGGTCTGAGTTTCTATTTGACTTCGAATCATGATGTCTTAATATCAGGTGTTTGGTTACACCTCATGGATGTTCGATGCTGACTTGACCAAGATAGCACAAGCTTAAATTTCGGGCACCATTTTGAAAGAGGGTAAGTTAAACAGTGATTACGGGAAATGTGTTCACATATAAAACAAGGCTATAAATGTAAAAAGTGGGTTAGAAATAGCTCATGAAAGTATCTTATCCAGTTCTATACAGCCCCCATTGAAACCTTTCATCTGAGCGCTGTATGGATAGACAGACATTTCTAACAGCCAGCTTTAGTGAAACACCACAAACACATCAGACAACAGACGACAGTCTATTGGTATTCCACCTACAGCCATTCATCCAGGTGGAGATAGAAGCCCTAATCTGTGAGGTGCTGCCTTCAGGATGCTAATTGTCTGGAGGAGAGACAGGACATATTGCCTTGTGTTGTAGGACAGGAAACCAGACTAAAGGGGGTTATGCAATTGTACACATTTTTGTAAATCATATGTTAAGCCATTCATATCGACATAAACACATACAGTGGGTTAAAATGAGAATCGTTGCCTTATTTATTTTCTTTCAGCATTACTGGAGAATTCCCTAAAGAGGAAAGGATTATCGAATGTAAAATGTAATGCATTATAGCATTTTGTTATTGTATGCCACTACATTTATGTAACAGTAAAAAAAAGAAAGAAATTGTTGACCTTTGTCAATTGTTGGAAACATGCGCCATCTCTTAGGCTTGTAAGCATTTTGAAAATACGACCATTAAAAACAGTCCCCTTCAATAAAAAAACAACGTAGGGTTCGGCCGTGGGCACTTTTCAGAAGCTGTAACATGCTGGCAAACAAGAATACATTTCAGCCATTGAATTATGTATGATCACATAAGCACCATCCAAGAGCATAAGCCGAAGACAACATGGATTTTGTTTTGAGGTATGGTGCCTCTATTGTGATGGAAGCAAAATTGTAAGGGGGTTTTATCGTCCAACCTTTTGCTAGAAGTTCACATTTTGAATTCAAGGCAACGGCCAAGAATTTCTCCCAATTCTCTGAATACATGCCAACTTTGGTCTCCACCTCACCGAGCCTGCAGACCAGCCTGTGAACCTTGTCCAAGCCACAGGAGTCTGAAAGGCTCCCTCCGCAAATCGCTAAGGCAGGGAGACCTCGGAGGGCTGTTAAAGGACCTTCTTAAACTGTAGTCCCCTGATCTGCTGGGCCTCATCATTTCTGACATATTAGCATAGATATAGGGTAACATCTGATGAGATAAGGAAGTTCTTCACTCATCCCAGATGGGAAAAATAAGAGCATCATACTGAGTTTTTTACTAGTGAAGAGCAGTCATAAAGAGAGTAATGACAGCTATATTTCCTTGTATTTGTTAATCTGATTAACACAATGTAAAGATGCTGTAGGTACTATGTCAGAGTTTTAAAGAGAGGAAATAAAAGCAGAAGAACGTGATCTAGAAAATAAACTATAGAAAAATATGCTGCGAGCTGACACGAGCAATGTGTGTGTGTGTTTGTGTGTGAGCACATGCACACACACACACACACACACACACACACACACACACACACACACACACACACACACACACACACACACACACACACACACACACACACACATACATACACTCAAGCCTGTCTGATAGCTGTCTTATATATTTAATCCCAGTGATGTATTTGTGTGAGTCACAAGTGTTTGTATGTGTGTGTGTGTGTGTGTGTGTGTGTGTGTGTGTGTGTGTGTGTGTGTGTGTGTGTGTGTGTGTGTGTGTGTGTGTGTGTGGGGCGCTGTGGAGATGTGATCCTCCATTACAGTGTATTTCTCCAGTTACTTGCCAATAGCCTGAACCCAGGTCAAGGTGACTCGGTGAATCAAAACAAGCTAATTAGCAGATAACCTAATTAGGTTGTCTAACAACGCAGGTAAAGAAGCCAAACACTTCCCCTGATGTCTTCCCTTCCATGCCTCTTAATAAAATCTATGTCTCGTCTCTCTCTCTCTCTCTCTCTCTCTCTCTCTCTCTCTCTCTCTCTCTCTCTCTCTCTCTCTCACAGACTTTCTTTGATTCTCTTATCATCGTAATAAGTCTCTTCTGGGTATGGACAAAAAGTTTAACCTCCTCAATGTCAATTTAGCTACCTTAGTTCTCTACTTCCACAGTCCCTTCTCTCAATGTCCCCCTGTTTGTCTCTTCCTTCCTGTCTGTATATGACTTGGTATGTATAATCTCTTTTGTTACTCCCTCCATCTCGCCCGGCTCCATTCCCCACCCTCTTTCTCAAGTCTTGCAGAGGTACAACCCCACTCCTTCCTATTGTACGCCTCGTTTCCACATACGTATGTTTTTCGTATCCGTGCTTCCGTAAATTTACGGAAGGAGTCGCTAGTGTTTTACGTACGGACATGAATTTATTTACGGACAAAAGTACGTAAATGTACGTATGTGGAAATGACTAACTGAACCTCAAGCTATTCCTCTTTTATTACCTCTTTTACTAAAGCCGTTGTTTTCTAGAAAGTACAGTCAGAAGTTTAATGGCCGTTTTCCGTATGTACGTATGTGGAAACGAGGCGTTAACGCCTCGTTTCCACATACGTACATTCTCGTATGCGATCCAACCGTCTCCGACCGAAAGTCCATTCATTCCTATGTGATTCTCCGTAATGTCCGTTTTTCCTCCGAGACTCCTCCCCTCCGTAAAATTTCTGTCCGGTATGTCCGAAATACACGTTCAAAAAATTTAACTTTCGCCGTCGTTTTACGGAGATACCGTATGAAAGTTGTTATGTTTTTCACAAAACATGTAAGTACCTGGCAGGCCAAACTCCTCGCCGATCTCTTTCCAAGCCTGGTTGGTTTTGTTTTTATCTCTGTCGATCCTCATGTTCCAAAGTACCGGTCTCCTAAAAACGGCCGTTATCATACGTTCCCCAATCTTTTTGGCTGACCGTAAATAAATTCATGTCCGTACGTAAAACACTAGTGCCCCCTTCCGTACATTTACGGAAGCACGGATACGAAAAACATACGTATGTGGAAACGAGGCGTAACGTCATTGTTCTCAGCCACTCCCTCTGTTCGCTGATTGGACGCACAAAATTTGGACGGAGCAAACCCACTAGTACCGCAGACCCAGACGTAGTACTGAAGGGAAGTGAAAATTTAGCGGAATTACTTAGGCGGCGGAGCCAGGCTACCACTGGGTCACTGCTGGCAAAATAGCTGGCAAAGCAGCACTCAGGTGTGAATTGAAATATGAATAAGAAGGAGGGTTATATTTTATTTCACGCTTGAATTTAAAAGGTAATACATTTAAAGCATAGTCTTGGAAGCAGGATGCAATCAGTGTACATGCAGAAGAATAATATAGAGATACTTTAACCCCATGGCTTCCAACATCGTAATATGTATGGAGAATGAATTTCATCTTATGTCAGATGAGATTCTTCCTAATTTAAGGTGATAATGTATAAGGAGTAGGCCTAAGAGAAAGGTACAATAAGTAGCATATACAGAAGTCTGAAAAATATAGAATTATTGCGTTATTAAATACATTAAAAGAATTCGTGAGTTTATTTAAATTGACTAAATTTACTTTCAGTTTACTAAATACATAATATCTTTCAAAAGAATGCTTATATTTTTCTACTAAAACTTCTATAGTGTAACCAAAGCATATCTTGAGCTGGATATCCATTATTATTTTTTTTCATGCTGGCTGACAAGGTCAGAAAACATCAAAAATTCTACTTGCAATCAAATACATTTCGGTTTATTCAAATCAAAGAGATTTTATAGGACATATCCCACATTGGATATGACTGTTCTATGGTGCTTTACAGTAGCGTGCGGTGACCCTAAATTTCAGTGGGGCAGAAACTACTGGCGTATGATGACCACACCCAACATTGATATGATTTTTTAATGTGCATATTTTGAGCTATATTAAACAACTTTAAACTTTTACATCAAACAAATTGTCCGGCAAAGTTTTTCGATAGCTTCTCTTTTAATTTTAACCTCTGAAATGTTTGTTTTAACAAACTCAACACTGTTAATCACAGGTGCAACACCACTCGCCGTATCTGCATCTGATATAGAAAAGACGAAAGATACTGGCGGAATAACAGTTCTATAATATGACCACGGGGCAGACTACTTTACGACCATATAGGCGTCTTTTAGCGCGGATTGCAATTCCTATTGCAGCCTGCAGGGTTATGCGCTAAAAATACGGAGGAACGCGGTTGCTGAGCTGCCCTGCACCAACATTGCATGACACGTTAAACTCAACTAGAATCGCCACCATCATCCACAATTTTATGTCAACAGACCAAAAATAGTTGGAAAGCCTACAAAAACTATTGATAATTAATGTGACAATCACATTATTAAAAATAGACTTGGAACAATGATTTACTGAGGAACTATTTTTTTGGGAGCATGCTTTTGCAAGTAGTTCGCTGCGCCACCTGCCCATATGGTCGGCACGCGCCTTATTAGTGATGCAGAACTCTTATCTCATGGTGAAGGATCTTGTACGTTGTTAAAGCTATGTTCGAATGGTCAACACCCCTACTTTTTTCATAATTTAAGCTGACAAAAAATAATGAAAGTCAAATGATGTTTCATTTGGCCTTAATCTTTGCTAAATGCTACCTTTTTTACTTTGCACCATGAAAGGTTTCATTAGCCACGCATTATTTACGCTCGTGAACGAGTCCAAGTCAAAGATTCTGCTGTGGTGCAGCAGTTTCAGTGGTCAAAAGGAACCTTCACTGGTTCACATGAACACTCACTGGTTTAAACAAACTCTCACTAGTGCGCATTAACCTTCAATAGTGCATAGGAACCCGTTCATTGGCCCACATGAACCCTCACTGGTGCATAAGAACCCTTACTGGTGTATAGGAACATTCACTTGTGCAGTCAAACATTCACTGGTCCATAGCAACCTTTACTGGTTCAGTCGAACATTTGCTGGTGCATAGCAACCTTTACTGGTGCGGTGGAACATTCACTGGTGCGGTGGAACATTCACTGGTTAAGAGAAACCTTCACTGGTGCACAGGAACCTTTTCGCCCTCAATCGCCTTCAAATAAACCATAAAAACTCCCCAGGAAAGCTCTGCGTGCGCAGCTTGTTTGTTGATAAGAGTTGTGTTGATTAGTTTGTGGTTTATATCATCTACTGAGCTTTGGATTTGAACGGGAGGAAATCATTTTTCTAAAAAATAATGCTTACTCTCTGCAGTGGACTGAAAGGGCCTCACACAGCTGGGTCCATTAAAATCCAGAAGTTTCCAATCACAGCTTTGTCCAGTGATGATAATAACTTTATTTGGACCTCTGTTAAATTGCAAATACACTTTTAAGACTGAAAGGAAGGTACTGGTAGTAATGTGTACTGCTAAAATAAACTCCATTTCTAAACCTTCTCCTATTGCCCATTGCCCAGTGTTTGGTCCCTGTGGACTTTTCAAGTGATTCAGTCTAGAAGCTCTGTTTATGACACCTGACACATCTCAGTGAAGAAGGTAAACAATGACAGCATGCAAGCACAGCTTTCCTCACAAAGAAGTGGTTGCTGGGATTTGGTGAAATTCTTTGTTGTGTGTGTTTGAGGTAAATCGCAGTGGTGGTTGGTGCAGAGGTCTTCCGTTCGTCTCTCACACTCTCAACGATCTGGCCAGTGACCTCCAGTATCAGGATGATGGGCTGTTCGCAACACAAGCCAACGGCTAGCCTCTTGAGGGCCGTCCACTCGAAGCATCTGCCCACCCCACTTTTGACCTACCCATCTGCGTCCTTGCGGCGTGAGGGTATTCTGTGGCGGGCTTGTGCAGTTGTCAGTGTAGAGAGTGAGAGCATGGGCCTCGTGTCTCCCGGTGAGAAATGAAAAGAGGGTTTGGCTTGATGTCCATTTGGATCAATTCCTGTCCCATCGGGTGAAGCTGCACCACATCAAAGATGTTTGAGGTGTCTGGTATGCTGTAGTCCTTTCCCATGTAATACTTCTCCTATTGAATGTATTTTATATTTAACAGCAATGGAGTGCGGTGTTTGCAAATACAAATAAAAAGATAGATGTGTGTGTGTGTGTGTGTGTGTGTGTGTGTGTGTGTGTCTTTTTGTCTATGTATGTGGTTGATGTTCATCGTATGTCTGTGACATTACTATTGGTCTAGATGAGCATAATTATATCAACCAAGGGACAAATATAGAAAGAAAAATGTTTGGTAGCACATGGCTTGAAGTAGCACTCGGGTTGTGTGCAGTATGGACTGGAATTGTCCCCAAGGATAATCGCTTCGATGGTCTTCAAACGAAAAAGTAGTATTTCACAAAGTATTTAATGGAAAACGGCCATTAAACTTCTGACTGTACTTTCTAGAAAACAACGGCTTTAGTAAAAGAGGTAATAAAAGAGGAATAGCTTGAGGTTCAGTTAGTCATTTCCTTAAATGTCATAATGCGGTCTATCCTGGTTCGCTGTTCCATCATGCTGTGAGGAATACTTTAAGGGGCTATTTTTGGACCTCTAAATCTAGCCACCTGTTTGTTCATTTAGATGGCTTTTTTCCGCAATTAATGTTGCTGCATACCGGTTGAAACTGTTCTTTGGGAAATGTAGACCAAGTTAATCTATTCCAATGTGTGGCCTAGTTAATTAAGTTCAGTGGTTGACAAAATAATTAAAGTAATCACGTGCATCTTGAATGAAGGACCACCTGTGTTTCAAGTCCATGCAGGATCGTTTATGCGTGTATGAGGACCCGACAATGGAAACAAACACGTGCCACTTGCTACCAAAAATGTAAAATGTCTATTATGTTTTGGTTGGCAAAATTAAATAAAAGCTTTAGTATTCATAAACATGTTACAGAGACTAACATGTTACTAAACATTGTACTAGTGGCCAATGATAATCGTACATTCTTTTTCTTTATCAAATGTTTGTGAATATCAATCATTGCGGCCAGCTAATAGGATTGACTTTGAACTTGCAGTACAAACTGCTATCACAATTCATTAGGAGCCGGACTTTACATGGTCAGGGATTGAATTAGGTATGCCACTGGTAGCACACTTTGGCAATGAGATCGCCATTCTAACATCTAATATTTGCACTTTCAGGGCTTACTTGAGTACGTCCTGCAAAAGTGTGATAGGCCCTAGTGTTGAGGGAAGACAAATTCAATATCTATGGTATAATTCATTCCTCTCTTGATGGTTACTGGGCAGTCACACACGCACCCAGCCACAAAACCACCCACACAAACACACACAAACACCCACACCCACAAACACACACTCACACACCATCTACCTCAACAAATCATTGGGTCTAAACCATAGCTCAGTATGGTACCGCCAGTCATCTTTGTTTTGCATGTCTCTTCTCTCCAATGCTCACTTTCTCCCTATCTCTGACTCTGGATCTCCTACACACGCACACACACACACACACACACGAACGCACGCACGCACGCACGCACGCACGCACGCACGCACACACACACACACACACACACACACACACACACACACACACACACACACACACACACACACACACACACACACACACACACACACACACACACACACACACACACACACACACATTCGCACACAGATACACGCTGACACACACCGCACACACAGACACACACAGATGCACACAGACATACACACATGCACACATGCACACAGACACGTACACACACACACATGCACACACACAATCGTGCATACACGCACACATACACAGACACAGACACACATGCACACACATGCACAGAAACACGCAAACACCCATACACACGCGCATTTCATAGGGAAAGATTGTTTCGCAGCAGCATGTCCTTATCTCCCAAAGACAAAGCTGGAGACAGTCGTTATTAATTTTGTAGGGCGACTTCAAACAAGGAGCAATGCGGATCAATCTCCACTGGTAACATTTCATTTGGGTGCCTCATCACTTTTAGAGAAAGTTAATTTGGTGCTGGAACCCTAGCCCTGCCTCTCTATCTGGGAGTATGACATCTGCTGCCCCCGAAACCTCACCCCTGTCTTTCAAGCGGAAGACTTTCAGAGAGCGATGGAGAGAGAGAAATAGAGAGAAATAGAGAGAGAGTTTGAAAGCGGTAGAGAATTTAGATTCAGGGCAAGACATTTATATGCTCGATTGAATAAAACAAATCTGATAGCCCGTGCAATATATCCATAGTGTAAATAGCGGTGCAATAAAAAATGAATAACTGAACCATAACCCGGCGAGAAGACGAAATGGAGACACTAGTCAACACCAAACAAGCTGCAGAAGGTTTGACAGAAATCGATAGAGTTACAGGTCACAGGTATTAAAGGGAAAGGCAGAGGGATGAATTGATAAGATGGAGCAAAGGTCATTAGAGACTGTCTGAAGGGCAGCGTGTTGAAAACCAGAAGGAAAATAAGGGGAACGATGAAGAAGGGAAGAAAAACTACAACATATGAGACGAAGAGATGAAAACAGAGAGAATGAAATACAGGGAGGGAGGGAGTGATGGTGGGAGGGAGTGAGGGAGGGATTGAGGGAAGGAGGGAGTGAGGGAGGCAGTGATGGTGGGAGGGAGGGAGGGAGGGAAGGAGGGAGGAAGGGGATGACAGGCAGGTGATGAACAGAGAGGTGCAGGGAGGAAAGCGGACGAAGGGATAGAGACAGAAATAGTATGGGGAAGCTCCAGGGGGATCGATAAGACGATGGGAGCGTGGAGCAAGACTGAGGAACACTGAACACATGAAAGGCTGTCTTTTGGTCTGCTCCCTAACTACAGAATTGAAATTGATCTACTGGAGACAAGTCTGTGTGTGTGCATGTGTGTGTGTGTGTGTGTGTGTGTGTGTGTGTGTGTGTGTGTGTGTGTGTGTGTGTGTGTGTGTGTGTCTGCGTGTGTGTGTGTGAGTCGGAAGAGGGGAGATTTAAGACGGCTGATTAACTGAAAGGGAGACAGAGTGAGAGGTGCGCCGATGTCCTCACCCCGGTCCGATACGGTTTAATAAGGGTCAAATACTTTCAAATAACTATTACTGCCGGGTCATGTCCTGTTTGATTAAGCTTCAAAGACTTTTACCACGAGGTCATTCATTTTAATCTCTCACTTGATTTCAATACTCTGTTCGCTTCACTGGGATATTTTTATTCTTCATTTCGTTGTGTGTCTGTTTGAAAGCACCCTTTGTAATACCAAGTACATAGTGTTAATTAAATAACATCTTTTTAGAAGTTGTGTAATCCCGCAAGACCCATATTGTTTTGATCATGTCAGATGATGCAAAGTATATGCTTTTGCATCTTTTCCTGCCAGCCTAATCATGTTGGTGAGGAGTTGGTCTATTTATATGTGCCTTATAATGGGGTTTGTTGAATTTCTTTAAGTGTAAACCTCTGTTTGTACATGCTGATGATGTATGACAATGGTGTACGTTAGTCTCTGTACGTTGAATAGGGAAGAATACACCTGGGTGCTCACATACAGTCACAAGAAGATAAAAGTGTGTGTGTGTGTGTGTGTGTGTGTCTGTGTGGGTGTGTGTGTCTGTGTGTGTGTGTGTGTCTGTGTGTGTGTGTGTGTGTGTGTGTGTGTGTGTGTGTGTGTGTGTGTGTGTGTATACACATGTGTGTGACTATTTGTGTTGAGAGTCTGATGCTCACTAGAGAGCAGTCCCATTCTCGTGGTAATTATGTGGAAAACAGAAACCCCTGTAAAAATGTTGAGTGTTTTATTTTGAAAATGTGGTACGGGTGACATGGTCTGATTTTCAATGGGAGTCGTTTGGAACAACAATTTTCTGTATTTTGTTTCTCATAGCAATGATTGAGCAGCAGTGTTGGCTGCAGACTCCTGTTAGAGTTGTGATTGACTCTGTGGTCAATTCAAACCCACTTTACTTTCTTTAACCCCTTAACACAATCATACTTCATCAGTCCCATAACTCACCCCTCTTAAATGACGGCAAAATGTGCTCTTCCATTTATAAGACGGAGGCTAGTTTTCGACCAACTTTTTTGCCCCCCTCTTGTTGTCATATTGATCTCCGTTGCTGCTCGGCTGTGTGGATGAGATGGCCCTTGGTGTGGGGTGTTCAAAGACTCTTTACCAGTGTGTCGGAGCGCGGTCACAGGGCCGTGAACCAGGGTTTTCCACCTTGATGGATAAGCTCCGTGCGGACCCTGTGTGCGCGGACCACCCGCGCTCTCACGGCGGATGCTCACTGGTCCAAACGCCCACTGTAACTTTGCTCTACATTTCCATTGATCTTATAGACATTTAGTGTTTGGGGGCATTTTACACTGTCGCCGTTTTCCTTTCACTCATCCCTCCACCTTGTACCTTAATTCATCTTGGGTTACGCTCTTTCTCTTTCTAATTCTCTCCCTCCGTGCTCTCGCCCTTTTTTCTCTCTGTCTCTCACACTGTTCATGGCTCTTTCTTTGTCTAAGGAAACGGATCAAAGTTAGTGCGGGGCGGGCGGGGGGGAGGAGGGGGCGACGACGACACGGAACAGGAGGGGAGAACGACAGAGAGGGACACGGAAAGAGATTGTCATGCAGCCCAGCGATGCACAGTGCAATCACAGGGAATATGCAATTAACAGGGAAAGTCTTCTGTCAATACCACACTCTGTGTACTCGCACATCCCCTCTCCTATTACTCTTTGCTCCTCATCTCTTCCCTTCTGCTCATTCAACCCCCCTCCCCTCCCCCTCCCTCTCCAGGGTCCTCATCACCGTCATTCTGTGGAGGGCTTCCTCCTCCTCCTCTTCCTCTTCATCTTCCTCCTTTTCTCCTCCACTTCCTTCCGCCGTGCTACTCCACCGCGTCTCTCCTCACACCTCCCTGCTCTTATACCAAGTTCAGCCTCACCTCTTCCTCTTCCTCCTCTTGAAATTATTACTTGAGGCTTGTTTTTTTTTTTTTTTTTCAATTGCCCTCCTCTCGCTCCCTCTCTCTACTCTGCTTTTATTTGAACAGTACTTTTTAATCTTTTTATGCGACGCAGAGGATATTTAGCACGATAGGACGATAGCATCATGG
>NC_082395.1:7082700-7085200 GCF_031168955.1 Gadus macrocephalus
ACTTGTAGGCAATTAGCTAACGAGGTAAGTGTTAGTAATGAGGTTAGTGTATGTAATGGGATCGTTAGGTATGTGTTCGTACTGAGGTACTTGTGAGCCATTAGCTAACAAACTAAGTGTTGTGAATAAGTGTAGGTGATGAGGTTGCGCCCAAATTGCGTGTGTTGTATTGGTTTACCGCCACTCACTTCCTGTTTTGAACACCACCGCCTGACGTGTGGTTCGGACAAAAAAACAGTTTTCAACATATTCAACCTCTCGTACAATACACTGTGGCACGACTGCAGCTCAAACACAAAGTCACAGCAATGTTTTTTTTAGCTGTATTATCTTCTGGTGCTGTGTACCGTGGTGCCACACAGAGGGAAAAGTGGACTCTGGGAGACAAAAGACGAAAGTTTTGCCTCACGGACGGATCAGCCAGCATATTATCAGAGAATATTTCAGGGTCCCCAGCAGTCCTGCCTGCATATATTTAATAACACCCTCTGGAACACAATGCAAACAGCATGCCCAGCAGTACAGGCAGGGTATCACTTTCCCCCAGCAGTGTGTTGTCATCATTTTGGATTATTATTTTTTTTGTCGCTCTGAGCCAGCATTTGTAAAGTCAAAATGTTAATGGCAATCGATGAATGAATTGTTAACTATTTTGGAGACTCTTGCGAGTCCTGGTGAGGTAGAGCACGTTGGGTTGGGGATCCTTGTTGCTGGTGAATGACCACTATGCTTTTCCACCAGTGGCGGGAATGGGTACTGCAGACGCTACGTGGGATTTTGTTCTAGAAATAGGCACATTTAGAAATATAGAAAAAATTATATCGATCATTGAAACTTAATATAATTTAAATACTGCTAAAAATGTAGTATAATTGCTTGTTATTATTTCAAAGATAGTGTTGCCATACGTTTTAAATTGTGTTCCATTGCAATGTTTTTCATTGATGTTTTGTGTTCAATTGTGTTAAATGTTTGCTTAATAAACACGCTGGTAGCATAAGCAGAGTTGCTAACACTTTATTTCGACTGTTTCCCTCTGGCCGTGGCCTTCTCGCACTAATCATCATGTATAAGGGGGCGCAGGCATTGCACTGCATGTGTATTTCGTTATTTTCTTCTGTTTATACGAGGTGGTCTGTGAATGGTCTGGATGACAAATGAGTGGTACGCCGAAAGGCAAAGGTTGGGAACCACTGACCACTATATCAATAAAAACTCTGTGATCATTTGGATGCCATTCATAGTATTAAATGTACTTGCTTGAATTACAAATTCATTCCTCTGGATAACAAATTCCATGGGGGCCATGCATTTGTGAGACTATTTTTTACACTGTTATTGTGTTGGTGGCTTGAGCCTAACATACACAGCTACTGCACCATTATCTTGTTTCATCCTCTTCCACTTTTTCTCCATCCTCATCATCTCTTTTGTATTATGATCATTATTATTATTAATTGAGCAATCATTTAATACCTCAGCCGTGGCTAACGTTTAGCGTACACGGACTTAGCAGCTGTGGGGTAGCTAGCTAGCGGGATAACATTAGCTGAGCTAATAGGTCTGTAAAGGTTTTATTAGCACTATTTCATTCATTATTTTGTTTAGTTCCGTTGTTTGAGGGCATGGTGTATGAGTGTGCCACTTTTAAACAACCCCTACACTGTGTGTGTGTGTGTGTGTGTGTGTGTGTGTGTGTGTGTGTGTGTGTGTGTGTGTGTGTGTGTGTGTGTGTGTGTGTGCGTGTGTGTGTGTGTGTGTGTGTGTGTGTGTGTGTGCGCCTGTGTGTATGTACACCGTGCATGTGCATGTGCACATATGGAGCCAATGAGGTACATTTCCATTTCAAAGCGACGAGTCAGCAGTGGCAGCAGCAGCTACTTTCATCCGTTAATGTGATTTCAGAGAGAGAGAGACACAGAAGGAAACAGATCCTGGGTCGTAATTACCCACGTTTTTTGTCAGAAATCAGTATGTTTGTGTTAATGTGCCTGTGCAGTTCTTTCTGTAGCCGTCGCTCACATATACAGGTATAGCTCTTGAGCAGTTAAGCATGTGCTTTTGAGCCGAAGAAGTGAAAACAGCTTCACTTTAACACTTTTACTAATAATGGTCAGTTTTCAGACCGACAGAACTTGGCTTGGCCTTTACTTTTCCCCACTGGTCAATGTTTCATTCTGCGTGTGATTTTAAATGCAGGCAACATGTTGGCAACATGTGCCTCATCCTATAGCTGTGCTGAACAAGTGGAAAAGGGCTACAAATGATTTCTCATGTGCATTGATGTCTTTGTGTTAGTGGTGGTAATGAATGCATGCTAATGTGTCTATTTGTGGAAAACTACCAATGTGATTGTTATGTTGAAATGGGATCATGCAAGTTAAAAGTGTGAGTGTAATGTGTGTTTCTGCATGTGTGTGCATGTGTGTGTTAATTGTTTTGTGTCCACACAAGTCACCAAGTGATTGTGTGTTTGTGTTTGTCTGTTTATATGAATGCG
>NC_082395.1:7092700-7110200 GCF_031168955.1 Gadus macrocephalus
ACCCCTTTACGACGGCCCTGCATGTGTCTGCTAAATGACTAGCATTAATCGTAATGGGAAATAATATTGGGAATTAAATGGCTGATGCCAGATATATGAAGCATAAACAACTTTTCGATTTCTTTCTCTCAGTTCTGTAAAGGGATAACCTTCTCTTTATTGCATCGCTCAACTTCTTGAGACTGATCTTTCTGATATTAAAATTTAAGGAGCCTATAGAGCCATCAGATTGTCCCCTAGAAGCTTAATGACCCGACAGAGGTTGTTTTTAACTTTCGAGAACAACAGCGCAAATCTACGAGAACAACATTAAAATCTTTTGAGAAAAACAAAAAAATAGTTTGAGAAGAACAAAAACATAAAATGGCAAATGCTATATGTTATATTACCAAAGATTTCCACTTCTTCCTATGAGGAGAATGGCTTTCTGTATAGCTGTCGATAAAGAACCGGTCCTCTGCTGGCGTTAGCATACACTTCTGGCTCAGACCGGCGGCAGTTGGGTCTGCATTGTATATTTCGAAAATACAGAGCGGGTCAAGCTGAAAAGTGCGCCGTAGGCACCGAGCATTGCTGATGACGAGGGAATTCATTTTCATCAATAGTTGGCAGTAATACCACGAGTATAACTAATAAAACCATAAACGTGACAAAAGCACGGTATGCTAAATGATAAGCTACCGTTATTAAGTGCCAGCTTGGCTAGAAAAACAACTTTGCGTCCTGTGTAGCCGACTGCCTCTCTTCTGCGCCCTGCAGTGTGCGTTTGTGAGATCAAATGTGGAGCGATGTCTCTTTAATGGCCCACACTTTCTTTAAGAAGGCCTACCCTTTGCTTTTGAAGCAGGAGGGGATGCCAGCATTAGAAACAGCCACCGCTGAACACTGGCGTCACTCCAACGAGGTGGCCAGCAGGAAATAAAAGGGTGCCATATAGTGTTCCTTTGTTCACTGTTCCATTGGCTCCTCCCTTTCTTATACCCTTAGAGATTAGAGTTCTATTGTAGTTCAGTTCTTGTTAGTTAAAGTTACCTTGGTTGCACTGGCACACCATCTCCAATCCTTTCACTTCCAACCCACTAGCACTAACCCTGATCCTTAACCTTATCCTAACACCCTTATTTACTGCATGAACCAATGTCAATTATTGGTTAATTAATGCACCCATATTGTTAGCATGTTTTACCCAATTTATTATACCGTTTTATACCCTCATTCCCCATATTTATCTCCCTCTTCTCATCTCAAAAGCACTGCCCATCCCTCTTTCACTTCGCCTCTTCCCCAATCCAATCTCCTCTTCTTCATTTCACCTATTTGATGGCATCTCCTCTTCAACCCCTTGCCTCTCATTCTGTGTTGTGGCGTACGGAAGCCTGCCGTCCCAGGAAGCGCAATGAAACCCCCCCTTTTTAAATGATTCTCTACATTCATCCTAAATTCCCCATCAGATATGATGCTCCTCAACGCTCCATAGATCTGCCCGCCATGCACCTTCACTGTGGACCTCCTTCTCATTTCCTCCCGCTCTCTCCTTTCTCCTCTCCTCGTCGTTTTTCTCACGCGTAATGATTACCGGCTGTCCCTTGCTACCCCTCTCTTCATTTCTCTGCTCTATCCCGCCACTTCTTTCGTAACTTGTCCCTGTCGAGTACACTTTCTCTCTCTGTCATTCTCTCTCTCCGCCAAATTCTTATATTCATCTTCCTCTCTCGCCCTCTCGTCTCCTCCTCCCTCCCACACTCTTTTTTTCTCCTCCCCTCTATCTCTCCTGCTAATCATTTTCCTTCCCGACTCTATTTGGCCGGCCAGCTTCAGACTGCTTTCTGTCAGATTTTGTCTCCCTCTGACATGTTAATAATGTGACTTTATTGGGATATTTGATCCTATTAGAGAAGCCATTAAACAGTCGCTCTGCTCGTCAGCCTATTTTTGTATTTTCTCTCTCTCTCCCTCTCTCTCCCCCCCTCTCGTTCTCTCTCTCCCCCCTCTCTCTCTCTCTCTCTCTCTCTCTCTCTCTCTCTCTCTCTCTGTCTCTCTCTGGGTCTGATAAAGTAATTTTCCACACTCTATGCACTATTCTGTATGTAATACAATGCAGTTATTTGACGCGATAACCGACGCAAATGTTGGAATTTTGTAAAACAAAGTGGCTGGAGTTTATTGTGCAGGAAATGAGAAACAGGTAATTGCCTTTTGAATAGTAGTAAAGGTGGACAACCCAGTGAGGACCTCTTCAACAGCAGCACCCCCTGCTGAGTCACCCAACTGTAATTACGTCTATTATTGATTTCAATAATACCGCCTGCCATATTAAAACCCTGGACACAATCGTTGCGTTTAGACCTACATTCCAATCCTAATTATGTTACGGCTGTTAATGTTGTGTCTGGCGGTAAGCTTATAAAAATCCATGTGTTTCGGTCTCCGTTGGCACCCATGTTAAAAGCTGTAATTTTGTCGATCCACGTGTGGGGACGTCGTAGATAGCTTGTCCACATAATTGAGTTCTTATCTTATCCTATGGGGGTATCGATTACAATAATGCATATCGGATTGCAAATCTTGACCACGTGGGAGAATGTAGACTGGATTTTCCCTCAGAATCAAACACATTGTTCGATGTGATTATATGTCGCTGTTATATTGCTATCACTTTTTACTCAAATTCAGTCTGCTGTGCATTTCGGGAACAAGGAATGACCCGTCTGAGAAATATGCAGCGTTGTGCAGTTTCCGTGTAACAGATCATAATCTATGAAATCAATCATGCCCCCTTTTCTCCCAATTGCTTTTCCTCTCTGATGTATTTGCTGTCCGCTGTCCTGAAATGTGTCTCACAAATATAGATCCACATTTACCTCCTGCAATATAACATTTCTATGAATACATTGAGACTGTGCTTCCAAACATTTAAAGGATGAGTCACATGATGATCTTAAGGATCTCACAATAATTTGCATCAGCGTAACCCTAAGATTAACTGTGTCATTTATTTCAGGTGATGAACTTATTAATTTGCTTTATGCATATGATTTATGTATACACGCATACAAATAAATTCAGGATATACACCCACACACATATATTATATGTACGGGTTAATGTATAGAACGCCGGTCATTATCGGGAAAATAAGCCCCGATAAGCCCCTTCGCCCTGAAGGGGCTTACGAAAAAAATAAGCAAAACGAAAAAATAACTTCACATGGTGCGTCTTTTTACAATTTATTTGTTACCAGCATTCGTAGTGTTGATCAGCAGAGAAATAATCCGCCAAAGACGTTGACGTTGCTTAGCAACCGAAGACCCTGGGACTGACATGTTACCGGACTACTTGCGGAGTGATACCAAAAACGTGATTAGAGGCAGCGGTCAATCATACTTTAATTCACCACCGGAAGTTGTGAAGGGCCCATGCAAGTGAACGGAGCGTTCCACGGAATTGAGAAGACCCATGTAATGAAAATATATAATACATGTGTATGAAAAATGTTTATGTGTGTCTTTGTATAAAATATATATATATGGTTATACACATACACACACACGCACACAAATCATGAAGGTACATAAGTGAAGGCCTTCATGTTGAACCCCAACCTGAGAACATAGTAATGCAGCTATAATCTTCCCATTACAGCTGCATCAAGAGGAAGTGGAGCTTGAGTGGTCATCATTAGCTTAGGGACCGGGTAGCTGCTACTCGTTGGTCCCCCCTGTGGAAAGCCCATCTAGACATGACATGTCTGTCAAGGGTGACCGCCGCGGGCGTGACCGTGGCACGGGGACCAGTGTGTGACAGTGATCCACGTAAAGCAATACGCAGCGATTGCATGGCAACATGCGGCCACACACGGCAACAGACCGCAACACAAATAGAACATAAATCACAGAGCTGTTTTCACAAGTGCACGACTCACGGAACGAACCTGGCTAACTGGGGCTCGATCAAGGGCTTTGCGTCTTATCGTACCGCATGGAAAGCAGACTTTTCACGGTCACATAGCCGTTAAGAAGCTCCCTCAACTCGGTCAGTCTCCTCTTCTCCGTCCTGACCTTCTGCCTCAGGGAAACCGGTGACAACCACAATTTATCCGACTTCATGCTGGTTCTATGCTTTGATAAGTTGTTGAAATCCACCATATAATAGGCCAAACATTTATCGGCATACAAACTTTTAGAACGGGGAGGGGGGGGGGGGAGGGGGGGAGGATAGTTCAGGGGCTAGTGACTCCCACAAGGTTTGGGGTTCAAACTGCAAGCTCCGCCCTCTATGTGTAGAGGTCCTTGAGACAGGTCTAAATAACCACTCCTTGCTCATTATGTGTCTACAGAAAAAACGAAATATTACATTTACATTTAGGGCATTTAGCAGACGCTTTTATCCAAAGCGACTTACAATAAGTACATTTGTCATAAGAAGTGCATCAATATATCGCTGTCGGTACAGAAAGGATGTTCATAGAACCAAGTGCAAGTACCACAATCGCTAGGCTAACCAATTCCCCGTGTTATAGCCATGAAGCAGCTACTGCAGTTGCTACACAGTTAAGTACTATAATACAATACAATACAATACCATATAATACAATACAGTACAGTGTACAATGGTGGCCAGAAGGGGGAGGGTGGCTATGCAGTGTCGAGGTAGACTCTGAACAGGTGAGTCTTGAGTCTTTTTCGGAAGATAGTGAGCGACTCTGCGGTCCTGAGAGCGGCAGGGAGCTCGTTCCACCACTGAGGTCCCAAAACCGAGAAAAGTTGTGACTTTGCGTCACTTTGTGTGTACGTCACACACAAGAGCATAGTAAGCAGTACTTATTGCTAATGGATTATTATTAGAAATGGATCCATAGGGTACCATAGGTTGTATAGGATTCCATCTCCTGCTTTTCTTCTCATATGGAACGGAGAGACACTCGACAATATTCTGAGGCTTTATCGGCAGCAGTAAAGCGGTATGCCAACTGTGTGCATTCCCAGTTTATCATCGTGTATCCAAAAATAGGTTGCGACAAATAGCATCCACTTAACAGATTGGCAGATATTAGGGAGTTCATTTGGTTTTCCTGTGAGTGGGTGAAGGACTTCTAGAATGATGTCCGTAACATCGCACTATTGTATATATGCTTGAAAAACATGAAAACATTCCAATCCAAATGAAGCACTACACTTATTTTGTTTGCACTGTTTTCCATCACTCAGAACATCAAATCATCTGGGCTGTTGGCTGAGGCATCAACTAGAGCTGAGGTTCAGAGCTTTATATTTAAATTTTTCTGCTTGAATTGTTCGATGCACAGTTTACGTTGAGGGCATTTAGCAGACGCTTTTATCCAAAGCGGCTTACAACCATTCATACAAATATATACGGCGGAGTGAACCATGCAAGTATTACACACACATATAGGTTGGAGTCAAACATGCAAGGCCAGATCGTCTGGAACAGTTGGGGTTAGGTGTCTTGCTCAGGGACACCTTGACAATCAGCTAGGAGGAGCCGTAGATCGAACTCCTAACCTTCCGAAGCCGCTCTACCTCCTGTGCTAAGCCGACGTGATTGCAGCGTGATAATGACCGATAACATCAAGTTACTTGGGTCAAATTAAATCAAAAAGCAAGAGCTGTAAGTTAGGATGGTGACTCGACCCATCCTCAAAATATACACCAAGGGCTGTAGCAGTCCCCATCACCATAGAAACATGACCTCCCATTTGACAGAGTCAATAAGTTGCGTGTCAAAATACCCATTTGTTTGGTTACTTAGAGTAACCATTTGACCTCTCACAGCTTCTTTCTTGCCAGGTGCACATCTGCCACCATGGCTGGCTGCTTCAGAAGGACAGCGTCTGCCTCTTGTCACACGCCCCATGCTAATTATGCAGCCAAGACGTGCTGTATGAGTTATCTGATCAGCCTGTTTATTCAGAGCCCCCACACATGGCTAGATCCGAAACGGCATTGCAGATCTGCAATTTCACACCTCTAGGGAAAAAGAGTTCCCGTTTATGATGGCAACGGATGACATTATGTAACTCTGCGCTGCATTATTTGGATACTAAACCCTAAGACCTCGCTCCCCTTATTTACTGTCAGGAAAGTATATATAGAGATTAGATCATGTGGATGATTTTAGTCTTTGTGTGTGCATCCATTTATGTACTAAGTATTAGAAGCAGAAAACCTCAGGCAGTTTCTAGGCAACGTAATACGAATGCAATTAAAATGAAACACATTTGATTACTTTAATGTGATGAACTTAATGGATTAATTATAACCCTGGATAATAATAAGATAATGGATTAAAAGTATATTTCTTAATTCTGGTAAGCATGGATACACAAGGTTGCAGAATCACTAGAAAATAGAATTGAACAACCCCTCAATAATTCCTCAAACCACAAACACACACAAGTGTGCATACACTCAAACACACACACACACACAAAATTTGAGCACGCCACTGAGAAGGAAAGTTTTCAGTTGCTGGTTACCGATTTTGCCTGGTTATTTCATTTCGATTTCCCCAGGCATAAAATGATGGGAGTTCACACACACACACACACACACACACACACACACACACACACACACACACACACACACACACACACACACACACACACACACACACACACACACACACACACACACACACACACACACGGCAAGTACCACGCACTGGACATGGTTTAAGCCGCAGTCTGCGTTTATTCACATATAAAGTGACTGAACAAGAGATACAATACTGAACAAGGGTCTCCGTGAGCCTTGTAGTCTTTCCGGGCCTTCCGGGTCAGGTCATTAAGGGGGCTGGCCAGCGTGGCAAAGCCGGGTATAAACCGCTGATAGTATCCTACAAGTCCTAAAAACGATTTCACCTGTTTCTTGGAGGTGGGGCGGGGCCAGTCCCGGGGGCGGCCATCTTGCTCTCCTGCGGCCGGACGTTCCCCCGTCCTACCTGGTACCCCAGGTAGGCCGTCTCCTCCCGCCCGAGGTGGCATTTGGCCGGGTTGGCGGTGAGGCCCGCTTTCCGTAGCTCCCCCAGTACGGCCCACAGCTGCCGGATGTGGACATCCCAGCTGTCGCTATGGATGATGGTGTCATCGATGTAGGCAGCGGTGTAGGCCTGCCGAGGCCGTAGGAGCTGGTCCATCATCCTCTGGAACGTGGCCGGGGCTCCATGGACGCCGAAGGGGAGGACGATGTACTGGTACAGGCCCCCCCGGGGTCGCGAACGCCGTCTTCTCCCGGGCGGTCCGGGTCAATGGCACCTGCCAATACCCCTTGGTCAGGTCCAGGGTGGTGAGGTACCTCGCTGGTCCGAGTCGCTCAATCAACTCGTCCACCCTGGGCATGGGGTAGGCGTCGAACTCGGACACCTCGTTCAGCCTCCGGAAGTCGTTACAGAACCTGAACGTCCCGTCAGGTTTGGGCACGAGGATGACCGGGCTGGACCAGGCACTGCTTGATTCCTCGATGACCCGGACCCGGAGCATTCGGCCTACCTCCTCCTGGATGGCATCCCGCTGAGCTTCCGGGACTCTTTATGGGGGGACTCTCACCGTTACCCCTGGCGCCGTCCGGATATCATGGTGGGCGACCGATGTTCTCCCAGGGATCTCCGAGAACACGTCCTGGTGTTGCATCACGATCTCATCGAGATCCTGCTTCTGGGCCGGGCTGAGGTCCTCCCCCACCGGGACCACCGGGATTTCGCATTGGGCCGCAAACGCCAGGGGTGCCGGGTCTGGAGGGTCCACTCCCCCCCTCCACTGCTTCAGGATGTTGACGGGATACAGCTGGGTGGGCTTACGTCTCCCGGGCTGTCGTACCCGGTTATTCACCTTTCTCACTCGTTCAACCACATAATTTGGCTAGGAATTTACATTCCGCTGTGGGAACCAGGACCAGTACCAGGTCCCCTGGACGGAAGATGCGCAGCTGGGCTCCCATGTTGTAGACCCTCGCCTGGGCTTGCTGTGCTCGCCGTAGGTGGTCTCGTACGACTGGCCACACCTGGGCCATGCGGTCCCTCACCTGCTCCGCATGGTCCAGCGTGGTGCGGTGGGGGGACGGCTGGCTCTCCCACGCCTCCTTGGCGAGGTCCAAGATCCCCCGGGGTCTTCTCCCGTAAAGCAGCTTGAACAGGGAGAACCTGGTGGAGGCCTGGGGCACCTCCCGTACAGCGAACAGGACATGGGGCAGCAGCTGGTCCCAGTTCTTCCCGTCGGTATCCATGGCCTTCTTCAACATCTGTTTCAAGGTTTTGTTGAAACGCTCCACGAGGCCGTCCGTCTGGGGGTGATACATCGACGTCCGGAGCTGCTTGACCTGGAGAGGGCTAAGCAGTTCCTTCATAACGCGGGACATAAAGCATGAGCCCTGATCGGTCAAGACCTCCCTGGCTATCCCCACCCGGCTAAACAGAAGCATGAGCTCCTTGGCTACCGCCTTAGCTGTGGCCGCGCGTAGGGGTAGGGCTTCTGGGTACCTGGTGGCGTAGTCCACCAGCACCAGGATGTTACGTGTCCCCGGCTGGTCTTGGGGAGGCGCCCCACAATGTCAAGGGCTATCCGGTCGAACGGGGTCTCTATGATGGGCATGGGAATGAGGGGGTTTCTGACCGTGGCTCTAAGGGCTACCCGCTGACACTCGGGATACGCCTGGCAATGCTGTTCTACATCCCTTTTTACCCCTGGCCAGTAAAACCTCCCTAAGACCCGGTCCCGGGTTTTGTCCATGCCCAGATGTGCTCCCAGGAGGTGTGTGTGGGCCATAAAGAGCACCTTACTGACGTATGGTCCACTAATTGTTCCGTCACCTCCCCTTCTTTTTCCACTACCCTGTAGAGCAGCCCCCCCCCCGGTGCTAAAATGTGGGTGCGGTAAGCAACTCACGAGTCCCGGGTTTGTCCGTCGTGGGCGAGAACGTGAGGAATGTGGTGCTCTCTGCCGCCGGCTAGTGGATGGCGGCGGTACACGCCCCCTACACCACTAGCCCCCGGATCCCCCTGGTGGGGAGCGGGTTGTCACAACGCATACACACACACATCCCCACACAAACACACACACACACACACATACCCACACAAGCACACACACACATACACATGACCACACACATGACCACGCACGCACGCACGCACGCACACACACATACACACACACACACACACAACAACACACACACACCAGAGAGGGAGGGGTGGGCGATGATTTATGGTCCGTCAACATACTCAGAATGCCCCTCAGTGGGACTCCATAATAAAATGAATGGATAATGAAAGAGGGGAAATTAACACTACAAACATCTATACATCTACACAGCCAGAGATTTATATTGAGACCTGACAGTACAGAAGGCGGAAAAGAAACACACTTGAATACGAACCCTTCGAGGTTTTTGCTGCAGACAGATTGCTTGAATACATTTGGATAAAAGAAAAAACACGTTTAAATGTACAAAACAGCCACCAAGAGAGGTGTTGTATGTGCTGTGTCGGCGACAGGTGAGCCAGCCAGAGTCCATGGCTGCTTCTGGGCTCCGAGATGAAACACTCACTTACAGCCTAATGTGATGTTTATGGCGTCTGTGCTGCCTGTGTCCCTCTTTTTTTTTTTTTTTTGCTAGCCTACTTCTGGCAAGTCCCCACATGACAAGATTACTGGTGTGATTTCACGCACATCATCTCTCTCTCCACTTGTTTCCTTCCTGCCTCTTTCACCTCGCCTTGGCTCTCTCCACCTCCTTCACCTCCTCCTCCTCCTCCCCCCCCTCCTTCTGCTGCTCCCTGCCACTGCTTCTCTGCTACCCTCACCTCAACACAGACCCTAACCTCTTCATGCCTGCCACCATTTTCCACCTATTACTGTGCTGTGTTGTGATTCACTGTCAGTGAGTGCATGTCTTCCATATATATTCCAGGGATGCCGCCATCCGCGAGGGATATGCAGGCATTCTGATTATAGAGATGTGTGAATAACATTAACCATAGTCTGAGCGATCGTCAGGCAAAGATGATGAGGATGTGTATGTGTAAGCAATGTTCGTATTGTTTGCCAAAATCGCAAAAATAAATAAATTAAAAAGACGACTTCTCAATCTAACCTTGTAATGTTGTAATGCAGAAATAATTGTATGCAACATCGGCTCTCAGAATAAGCTTTAATGTGCATTCCCCGGGTGACCCCTGCACCGTCTACCAGCACATCCCCTGATGTGCCGGTTCGCAGAGAGGTGAGGCCTGAATCTGCTCATATGATTAACATTGGGGTATGAATAAACACAATTATAACTGGATGTGGTTCTCCCAAGGAATGTATCATTTGGATTAGGTTAACACCTTGTAATGAGTAAGTTCTATTTTATCTAGAAAATTGCTTCAATGATGTACAGTTTGCTCATTCGGAGAATGAACATGACTTTTTCTATATTCATTGATGTGCCACGAATTTGCAGATAAGTTTGCACAATGTTGACAAAGGTGTTATCGTCCCTCATTTGATATCCTTATAAAATGCAACGTGCTGTGGATACCTCCAAGGTTCAGCCGTTTTGTTTATAAGAGCCGTGAAAACCAAGCACAGCTCAGCCTCAAACCTATTGACAGCTTAAGTGTTATTCTAAAGGCGGCTGCATCACTTGCGGGCTCAAGTGCTAGTAAAGTTGGTCGCTCACGGGGGGGCGATCGGCATCCTAGAGACGGCGGAATCCGATGCTCCAAGGACACTGATCATGTCAACAAGATCGTTGTTAACTCCACGGAATCCATCACTCAGCTCCGCTCCCTCCAGTTGACCTACGACTCCTCATCCTTCCCTCATGCATCCACAAGGTCGGATGAACAGTGACTCCGCAGAGCTAAAAGAAAATAGGAAAATATAGCCTTCTCTATATAGCCTTCTTTACTACAACCACTTTGGCAGTTTGGTCCATTGGCAGGCGGCTTTCATCCATAGGGAGTTCAGATACTGGGCATTAGGGGCCAGGTATGCGGATAGGCGTTCTTCTTCATTGATGGCCTACAGGTAGACTGCAGAGATGGGGGTTTGAACCTGGAACTATTTTGGCTGGGTGTCAAGCACCAAGGCTGCTAGACTATATCAATCCTCAGACTTGTTCTTTTAAACTTTGCGAGGAACTTTTAGGTTTTTAATTATTTTTCTCCTGTCATACCATATGGTTTCACAGCCCGGGTTTGCTTTTTGCAGAGAGAATTTTCGTCGAAATCTATTACATTTGAGTGGCAATGAAGGAGGGCATAAGAGTCAAGTGAAGCCTGTCCATCCAGAATCAGGGCCTGGTGACAAGCGGATTGTTATTAGTCCGCATCAGAAAAGATAATCGGACCCAGCAGACATTTCCCTGTACCCGCCCTTGGTCGGAACAGCTCCAGTAGCAAGAAGAGAAAGAATGAATGACCGCACAGTTGCAAACTGAATACACATGAAAACTAATTTGTTCCTGTATCCATTAGGGTTTGAAATGCCAGGAGAATACTTTAGGACAGAATACGCTGTCTTTTTTTCTTTTTCCTCAAAGAATTATAGAATAATTTCCCGCTGTAAATGTGAAGTCCTTCATTTGCGGGTCGTTAATGTGATCTGTTAGCTGCCATTTGGCTTCTGTGTAAAGGGGCTTCGTGATTGCGGTTCTTTATGGTTTGCTTCCCGTTTCCTTTTTCTTAGTGTAGAATACAGATGATATTTGTTTGAGTTCATAGTACCAACAACCATGCTGTGCTGCATTTTTTTACGAGGAATTTATGTGCTAAGAAACAATTCCTCCTCTAACAATGTCTGTATCATATCAACAAGGTGTAATGGCTGAAGTTGTGCTGGCAGATATTCCTGATATACTTGGCACTGATCACAAAGACCAGATCCAATGCCAACTCCACTGTCTGGAATGAGCGGGAATGGGCTATTAGGAATTGAAAAAGGGACACAGTGAAGGCTGAATTGGCATGCGAGCGTAAGTGCGTGAGTACATGCGTGTGTGCGTACGTGCCTGCGTACGACGTGCATGTGCGAGTCAATCGGTGTTGTAGATGGATTGCAGATGAAGAAGCCATCAGCAAGAATAGCAACAGAATGACTGCAGAACAATCAAAAACAATGGAGACACAGAGATAGGGAAAGGTGGGTAGAGATACAGACAGATGGTGAAGAGACAGAGAGACAGGGGAATGGAGAGACAGACTGGGGGAAGACGAGACAGACAGAGAGGTGGGTGTAGAGACAGAGAGAGGTGGATGGAAAAGAGACAGTGAGGTGAATATAGAGACAGACAGAATAAGTATTGTTGAGTCATAATCAACAGCAGAATCTGTAATCTCTCTTGTGTGGAAACTTTTTTCAATATTTCGTAATGGACAGATTTTTGGTTATTTCTATGGCAACAATAAGAATGCATTATGAACCTTTGTTGAAGGTGTTTTCTGAGTGAACAAGAAAAAAACACGTTCAAAAGAAACTCACATGCTGTTTGTCTCTTACCTTATGTTGCCGGGCAACACAAGAGTCTTGCCTAAGGTGAATGTGAATGGTGTCTGTATGTCAGATGTGAGACTATATAGATCCAAAGAGAGAATAAAGCAAAGTGCCAATGTGAAAGTGTAAAGCAGTCGAGTGCCTGCATCAACTGAAAGGATGCCTGTGTGTGTGTGTGTGTGTGTGTGTGTGTGTGTGTGTGTGTGTGTGTGTGTGTGTGTGTGTGTGTGTGTGTGTGTGTGTGTGTGCTTGTGTGTGTGTGTCTTTTGGTATTGGTTCCATTGATCAATGACAATCATTTACTTTAATGACTTGTTCCTAACCTCATGTAGGACCATGTCAAATGGGAATATGTGTCTCACCCAATCAATCGTTAGCTCACTTATTCACCAGCTTATTCAAAACAGTAATAATTGCAATAATTAATTACATTTATATCGCACCATTCCACACACCAAAAGAGCTTTACATGTGAGTGTGAGTGTGTGTGTGGGGGGTATATGACACCTCATCCACTACTGCTACGCTGTTAAACTGTTATACAAGGCATTGCAATCAAGGACTGATTGAAATAATACTTGGTTGAATGTCGAAATTATTATAATTGTTTACTATTATTATAATAACCGTGACCACAACCATTAAGAACAGAAACATGCAGTACTAAGGTAGTCGTGAGATTACTTAGCTTAATGACAAGCTAGGCACATTAGTGAAGGACATTTCAACGAAACCACCCACCCGTGTCAAAGAGGCAGTACAGAAAAGACAGAATGGGAGAGGAAAAATGTGAAAATATATATTAATAGCGTTTCAGTTGTGGCTAAAATATCCCTTTAAATAAGAGATAGACTGGGATAACAGGAGAGGTGAACAAAGAGAGTGAGAGACTGAGAGGGAGGGACGGAGAGAGGAGGACAGGGAGAACCGATAGGATTGAAGAGCTTCCGGCCCTCAAAGGGCCACGCTCTCAGACATTTTAATCAATAACCGCCGCTCTATCAAAGGCTGACTAATAGAACACAGACAGAGGGATCGCCTCTCTCCCCGCACCCTGCCTCACCCCCCATGAGTGACTCAACATTCCGGGATGCACACAGAACAGATAGACGGGGATAGAGGATGAGAGAAAACGATTGGGAGGGGGGGGGAGCGGGGGGGGGGGGGGGGGGGGGGGGGGGGGCGGTGGCTGAAAAGAGGGGTATGGGGAGGATAAAAGTGGCAAAGAGAGATCAGAGTGTGTGTAGGCAACTTGGCTGCCAATTTCAGAAGTGGGAGAGAAAGAGAGTGAACAATATGAGATGGAGAGTGAGCAATGATGAGTGACAGATAGATAGATAGATAGATAGATAGATAGATAGATAGATAGATAGATAGATAGATAGATAGATAGATAGATAGATAGATAGATAGATAGATAGATGGATAGATGGATAGATGGATAGATAGATAGATAGATAGATAGATAGATAGATAGATAGATAGATAGATGGATGGATGGATGGATGGATGGATGGATGGATGGATGGATGGATGGATGGATGGATAGATGGATAGATAGATAGATAGATAGATAGATAGATAGATAGATAGATAGATAGATGGAAGGATATGTACTACAGGATTAATTTTGATACACGTATCTAATATATATTTTTTATATTACTGAAATAAAAGTTGAGTTAGTTTATGATGTAAAAAAAAAAGCTGTCAATAGATTGTGAAAAAAAGTAGGTAAACATTAACAGACAGTTTGGACGAGTTCTACAGTGGCTTTAAGGCAGTATTACAATGAGTACTCCAATGATTTAAACACCATATGGGTAAAAATACCTTCATCACACATGGATGTGGGAGGGAGAAGATAGGCTGTTATTTTATTCAAATGTATACATATGACGCATCAATGTTGTATTTATATGATAAGGTGATTGCATGCAATGTTAACATTAATTTAAATGATTAATATAATTATGAATGACGACAGCAATTATTTTCCTTCGTTGTTTATGGGGCTTGAATGTCAATATCCAAGCCTTATACCACTGCTAGACCTAATTGAGGTCAATAATGTGAGTATATGCCTATCGACTCGTTAAGATGAAATGCATTACCTACTCCTTCATGGAGTGTGAGATCGTGCCTCTCGGTTGTAATTGATATTGCAAAAATAAAAAGGTATGCTGAATGCATATTTTAACATTAGGGCTTAGCTGAATTTGCATTTGAATGTTACTGATTGCATATCTACCTGATTTCAATCTCTGGTTTAGCACCTTGAAATGGACTGCAATCAAGGAACTATTGTAAATAGAGTATTTCTTTCCCCAACTCGATTATATGTTTACCAATAATGACATATTCAATCTAATAAAAAAAAATAATAATAATAATGAATGTATTAAGAAGCACGAAATTATTTGTACAACTGGATTTCTTTTTTAGAAGCAATATTTTTTATTGTGAAATTTGTTTTTAGTCCTAAACACACGCCAGATGTTAGAAGTTAGAATGCATCAAAGGTAAAATGTTAAAGGTTAACACTTGTTTCCTTTGATGCATTCAAACAATTTACGTCTGGCAGATATACTTGTTGTTGTTTACAGTAGAGGGCAGTGGGGTCCATTCTGATGAAGTCTTTCATCCTCAAGCACTTTTTCTTAGCTAGCTGTTAGCAGTGCATCTTCAGAATATGTCCCTCAACGAGACCTGACGAGTGGTTTGACGAGATCTCTGCATTTCCATGACATCTGAGTGGTTCTCATATTAAGCTAACTGCTGAGCATACGTCAGTTTAACTGCTGCTATGCTTCAATATTTAATATGTAACATATAGATCTAATATTTAATATGTAATTTATAGATCTAATATTTAATATGTACTATGGATCTAATATTTTGCAGTTTTTACATTAAGATGGAAGGTCTAAGATCGTATTTGGGCACTTAGATATTGAATATAATAATGTTCCATATCTAAAGATGAATAATTAGTGTAAAACATTTCAGTAGATTATTATACATTTTTGTGAAAGTGAAGGCAAAAATATAGTAGTCATCATTCACAATTACATTCATCCAGAGCACCAGTATGCATCTGAAAAATAACTGATATCATAATGTCTTCCAGAAACAGCTAGATCTGAAGTGACACATAATGAGGAGCTCTTCTTACCCAACTCCACCAGGTGTTGGGGTCCCCCAGCAGCATGAGTGACACCCATGCACTTTGTAACAACCCTCAGAGAGGACAGCAGGCAGACATCCTACCCCGTGCTTTCCAGCAGTCTTACGGACATCAGGGAGCTTTTCCTTTCCACTAGATGTTAGATGTGAGATATTTGGCTAGATCATTTCTGTAGATGTTTTCTGTAGATGTTTTCAGTTTATTTTTTGAATAGATGTTTTGAGTAGATGATTTCTGCAGATGTTTCCATCGACTTTTGAGCAGATGTTTTGAGTCGTTGATCAGGTGATGTTTTCATTACATCTTTTCAGTTGTTTTTCTGATCAAAGGTTTTCAGGTGGATTTTTTCCGTAAATGTTTTTCAGTATATTCTTTCAGTAGATGTTCCAAGTAGATTATTTCAGTAGAAGTTTCCAGTGGATCGTTTCTGTCAAGGTTTTCATTTGATTATTTCAGTCGATTTTCCCTGTATATTCTTTCAGGTACTTCTTGAATATTCTTTCAGTATATGTTTTCAGTATATTTTCAGCAGCTTATTTCAGATTTATTCAGTGGAGGTTTTCAGTAGATGTTCCGAATATAATTTCAGTTGAACCTTTCAGTCGATTTTCTGAGTAGATGTTTCCACTCCTTTTCGGTTGCTCTGGTTTTCAGTTGATTGGCACCCCCCCCCCCCCCCTCCCCCACTCTTTGTATTAACCGGACTTCAGACCTGAAAAAGGCAAGGCGTTGTTAAGTATTTATAGGGTTATATCACAGAAGAGGAAAAAAGTCTACTCATACCATTGCACTAAGAGGTCTTCAATGGCACGTTGCTGAGGGAGAATGGAGACGGGCGGAGAGGAAGTGATGTGCTGTAAATCAAGTCTAAGGAAACCATTATCCTGCTGCTTATAACAATGGGAATGGCTGCCAAGTTCAAAGGGCTTATCTTTGGCTCAGAGATAAAATGCTAACCATGTAGGAAATATGGCTTGTAGTGACCCAGGTTCGATTCACACCTTTGGTCTTATGCTACCTGCCACTTTTCAATGAACTACTCAGAAAGACACCACAATTATGTTATAGTTGACTTACAAAACAATGTAGAGTTTTATATGTATGGTAGGGTTATGAAGTCCAATGTCCAGGCATGACTCACGTTATGGTAGATTTGTTTCAGCAAACAGCAAATAATACAGTGTGGATCATCCTGTCTCTCTCTTGCCCTGGTAAAAAACAAGGTGCATCAGCTGTCCCTCTGTATGGTATATGCCTGTTCCCATCAAGTGGAGTGCCCCTAGTGCATACAAAATAATAAAAAACACAAACAAATACAAAGATATTCATAAAACTATATGAAATGTTGAAGCTAATGATAAAGCGCCTCCAATATACACTATATATGTATACACACACACACCTCACTTTACTGTGTGTATTTCTGAGGCCATTTGAGCCGTTTGCCACGTCTCCAGGTAGTTATTGTAGTCCGCTGGACAGACCTCCATGTGTATTTTGGACTGAATAGATTTGCAGGTTTCGAGTTCTCCGTCCCTATGGCCAGACCTACCCTCCGTAGCAGAAGTAAACACAGAGAGAAACAGCAGCAGCAGGAGTCTGGCACAGAGTCCTCTCCCCCCCGTTGAATAATCCCCAAAACCAGTTTGTCGAAGTCTGCAGGTAGCCTGGCGCTGAAACCTGAAGGAAATGGAATTACCTAGAGCATCAGCATCAGCCGATCCAGGTCAAGAGGGGGCTGTCAAAGCACAGCACTCCTTTCCTTCCTTCCCCTTAGCGGAGGAGAGGAAATCCCAGCAGGAGCGTGACTGGGCTTC
>NC_082395.1:7115200-7125200 GCF_031168955.1 Gadus macrocephalus
AGGCGACGAGCCTTCTTTCCCATTAAACGGTAAACATCGCGTCAAGCGGTTCAACTGTTGTTGGTGTGTTCTCTGTGTTGTTGTCCATTGTTGTTATAAATGTCATTTTCTAAACGATTATAAACTATAAAAAAAGAGGCAAAGAACAGCACTTCATCGACCTCAAAGGGACCAAGTTTTGAGATCGTTTCAGCTGTGGGATGAGTCTATTTCTAAATCAAATATTAAGTCAGACTGACATGAAAACGTTGCGCAATGCTACACGGATCGATCAGGCACCAAACAAGACGCAAAATATGTATCCGATGGCTCAACGACGTGAAGGAGAACATGTGAGTTTTTCGTCAGAATTAATATTAAATTGTGAATTCATATGATGATATACAATACGTTGGTGTTAGTAACAAACATTTGTTGCAATTTGTAATACATAGTAGGACTATAATCTTCACACTATTGTAATTTTTCAAGGCCTATTAGTCAATAATTCAGCCTGTGAGTCAATATTAACTGGTTAGCAGTTGAATAATCATAGTCTAAGCATATAATTGAGAACAGTTGTGTATGAGGAGAGAGAGAGGAAGAGGGAGAGAGAGGTAAGAAGCCATTGTCAAATAGGGTTCATTTGACTATACATTTGACTTGTTATAGGAGAGACAATTACTGTGTGTGTATGTATTTGTTATGTGAATGGGGTTTATGCAGCATGACCAAATGAAAAGCAATTATCTCAAGATTTGAGGATGTGTCAAACCACCAAGGCTGATGCCTGAACAACTCAATTGTTTATCCTCGATATGCATGTTTTATTTCGTCATCTTTCTGTCTGATTCTGTTTCTTCCACCTCACATTCTATAATCACCCCTCCTCCTCGTACAGACAAAACAAAGTTTTTCCTGCGTTCATAATGAAAGGACACTGGATTCATTGAAATTATCTTTGACCTCAATACAGTTCACTCATTGAAGAGCTTAAGCGGCAAGCATGCTACTTTAACAGGCAGTAGCATTTCCTTGTTGCTAGCCGTCTTGGGGAGAAAATCGTGTGTGTGTGTGTGTGTGTGTGCGCACTCAGTCCGGCCAGCTGCCCTTCCACCGTTAGAAACTTGTGTGATAAAACCATCACAACCTCAGGACTTGCATGCACACACACACACACACACACACACACACACACACACACACACACACACACACACACACACACACACACACACACACACACACACACACACACACACACACACACACACACACACACACACACACACACACACACACACTGGGTTAATGGCATGCACAAACACTCACAGGCTAGCTTGGTGGACAGCAAAGCTTTCAAGTGCTTTGCTCTTTCTCATCAAGCTTTAACAAAACAACAAGCACTTCACCTAACATTTAGTGTGCAGAGAGTGTCGGTGGTATGTGCTATTCAGGACTGGGGGGGGGGGGGGGGGGGAGATGAAAAACCAACCCTGTTAGACCCTTGAACTATAACTGTATACGTTTTTCATAAGTCAATGCGTTAGTTTAGCGCATCACAAAGCTTGAAATATAAAATAAGTGCTTATGTTTCTTTTATCATACTGCTAATATTCTGGGTTATTATATGCATCGTATAGGAACAACCAAAAATAAACCTTGGGTTTCAGCCAGCTTCTTCGGTCAGGATTTTGTGAATCTTATTGTGTGAAAAGGATAGGTGTCTGACAAGACCTGTAGGTGTGGGTCTTGTCAGTTGCATATACACACAATTGTTAAGTTTTGTTATTCATAATGTGTGACCGAAATAAAGTATTTATTAATTCATTCATTTATTCAGCTTTCTGGTCATGCCTCTCCCTTTCCAATGACGTGCCTGCTGGTTACCTCTGTCGGAGAGGCAGTGGGTGTGTTTCATTAAGGCATTGCATTAATAGGTCACACTTTTTGGGTGCAACTGAAACTGTGGTACAACTGATTCTTAAACCCGGCATAGAAAGCAAGGCATGCACAGCAAAAATAAATCGAAAGCTACAAGAACTCATCATTTAAAAGTAAAAAGTGTTTAAAGCTATGGCTAGGTAGTGATTTATTTTTTTTCAATTGGCCTTATATAGAATAATGTGCAGAAATATATTTGTTAAAGGACACCAGAGGCAGAGGAGTCTATGCGAGAGAAAGGAGAAGAATACATGGCACTGATTTGTTCCATGTTCTATATTTAAAGCTTTCTCAACATGGAGAACATCACCATGGTAATCGAAAGAAGAGGCATTCAGATATGAACCATGACAGAATGCCTCATGAATCCACAAGGCCCGGTCCGGGGCGATGTGCTTCAGCTACATGCTAGTCCCTAGTTGCATTGCGAAATCCATTTTCTTGAACACATTATTTCTATTGATTTGCTACATTCCCCGCACATTCATCAAATTCAGGTTCCAACCTGTGAGTGGCTCTTCACGACCCGTTCGACGCCCAGCTTTAGGGCGAATGTATCCTATCACAGAGGCCATCATTGCTTCTCCCTGTCCTTAAGGCTAAACCTGCACAGCAGTCCACTGTTGCTGTCCGTACCACCACAAAGCAACTTCAAACACATTTCACAGCTAAATGCGGTTATGATATTGCTTCTTGTAATATCCTAATGATCATTAAGATCATTTTCCACCGAAAGAACAGTGTTATCCTACATTCCAGAGGGAAATCTATTTTGGAACTAGCATTGGTTGCTGATCAAGTAGGTGAACTAATTAGGTAATTGTACAGAATTAAACCATTCTCGCAAGGTATTTGACTTATCGCTGACAGAAACTGGACTGGACACTAAGGAAACTCAACAGGAACTGTGTGCTTTGTTTCTTTGGGACTGTGCTGCATTCAAGGCATACGTTGTGTCCAACAGAGTGGCTGTTTGTGTCAACACTTACAATATGTGGTGGGCTCCTTTCCCCTTTCATCTGTTGTGTTTGTTACTTGTGTTCCTGTTTACCCCGTAAAACACAATTCCTTTGGTTTCATTTCCACGACAGACAAACTGACTGTCAACCATCCTAATGACACATTAATAAAACAATTTAATGTGTGTCTGCTTGATAATCTTAGATTATAGGTTAATTGTACTCCCTGTCTCATCACCTTGTATCTTATTTTTGCAATTTGCAATTTGCTTGTGAAGAGAGCTGGTATTCAGAGATGGTTGTGAAGTATCAAGAGTTCAGTATGTACTAACATGAAACATCTAGGGAATATAATAAATAATACAAGTCAATACTTCTTCAGGTATTTCTTTAAGATCAGATTAAAGCTTTTATTCAGTATTGGAGAAACGGTAACAAAGATAATGCTTGAGAGGAGAAGAGAGGAGGAGGAGGTGGGGAGAGGGGACTAAGGTAGAGGCTTAAGCGGAAATAAAAGTGGATTTGAAAAAACAACCAGGGGGGAGGCAAGAAGAGGGATGGAGGACGTGGGGCATTGCGTGTAAACAATAAGGAAAAAATAAAGAGATCAAGCAGAAAAGGATAAATCTACCAAGCGGCGGAAAAAAAACTGAGCGGAAAATAGAAAAGCAGATAGTCAGCATAAAGAAAGGAGAATGATGCAACTAAGAGATGCGTAATGAAAGAGAGGGAGGAGAGAGAGAGAGAGATAATTAAATGTACCAGTCGGAGATAAATAATGGCCAGATAGAAAATAATACGGGTCTGGAAGGAGCGATGGAAAGGAAGGAGATAATGTGGTGAAATGAAAGAAACTGGCTGGTGTAAACATTCATAGCCCTGAGAGAGGTTAGAAAGGAGAGGCAGGCTACACGATGAGTGCCCCGAGGCCTGGTCTAGAAGGACGGCAAGACGGATGGACGGAGCGGAGGAAAACTCTTTACAGCCGGGACGATGTGAGTGGGCGGTTGTGGTGGATTGGGGGGGCCGTAGTCTGAGCAGGCCTGGGGAACCCGTGCCAAGGGCAGAGGGGAGCCAAAGGGGCCGAGGGGTTGGTGGTCTCTCTGTCGAGGCGACAGAGAGAAGAGACGTGAAGAGAGGTAGGGTCAGGAGGCGGGGGGGGGGGGGCGTTTTGTCCACAACAGAGAGACAGGTGGCTGATCAGCAGAGAGGCAGGTGTTTGGTGTTGGAAGGATAACTGGATGGATGGATGGATGGATGAGTGGATAGATGAGTGGATAAATGTAGGGATGGATTGGTGGGTGGGTGGATAGTTTGATGGATGGCTAGAGGCTGGAAGGGTAGTTTGATGAATGGCTACATAAATGGATGGATGGATAGAGGAGGGTGGATAGACCGATGGATAGAGGGTGGATGGATGGACAGTACGGATGGATGGATGGATAGAGGGTGGATGGAGGGATAGAGGGTGGATGGAGGGATGGATAGAGGGTGGATGGAGGGATAGAGGGTGGATGGATGGAGGGTGGATGGAGGGATGGATAGAGGGTGGATGGATGGAGGGTGGATAGAGGTTTGGATGGACAGAAGGACAGAGGGTGGATGTATGGATAGAGGATGGACAGACGGGTGGATAGAGGGTGGATGGACAGACGGGTGGATAGAGGGTGGATGGACAGACGGGTGGATAGAGGGTGGATGGACAGACGGGTGGATAGAGGGTGGATGGACAGACGGGTGGATAGAGGGTGGATGGACAGACGGGTGGATAGAGGGTGGATGGACAGACGGGTGGATAGAGGGTGGATGGACAGAAGGACGGAGTACGGATGGATTGAGGGGGGTTCGAGGGAGGGGGGCTTGATGGACGGATAGATGGACATGGGAGGGCTGTGATGCGGTAATGACGGATGTAATCATGAACAGATGCCGATGGGTCGCAGGGGCGGGCAGGTCGAAGGTAACCGGGGGGGGGGGGGGGGGGGGGGGGCAGGCTGATGGGGCTGAGGGGGCCGAGGACGCTGATGAGTGGTGCTCACGGCTGGGATGGAGGACGCCAGGAGAAGAGCGGGAGAGGGACATGACGCACGGGCGGTGACAGGCGTGTGTCGAGGGGGGGTAGAGATGGACGTCAACAGAGGGCAGAGCTGCAGAGTACAGATAATGACATAAACACCTCGGGGATGCCAGTGGTAAAGGCGGGCGGTGTGTGTGTGTGGGGGGGGGGGGGGGGGATAAGTAAGGGCGACATGAAAAGCGAGACGGGGCTGTTTGGGGAGGGGGGAGGCGGAGAGATGGATTAATAGACGGATTGACGACTGGATGAATGATGGCGGCGGCCTGGGGAATGGGACGCAGGTAATGGCGGCTTGTTGGGATGTCGGGGAAGGGCAGGGGCACGGAGACGGGAGGGGGGCGGGGGGAAGGGGACGGGCAGACGGACGGACAGCCGCGCGGTGGAGGGCCTGGTCGCAGCTTTGAACATTCACAAAGCTATTATGACCAGCGGATGGTCCCGGTCCGGCTCGCTCACTGCCAGCATTCGATTCCCGGTGCCTAAACGGCTGCACATCCGCAGATATATACCACCCGGTCATCCATTCACTCGTAGCCAATGGTGGAACCTTATGACTGTAATGTAACACCGTTATAGCGCTGTAATATGGTCGTCATTGTACAACGCATCAACAGCGGAGGACATCTTTAATGTTTGGATATGGCGTTTGATCTCAATATGGTTGCATAATATTTATTATATATTATATTGTATGCGTGTGTGGGCAAGCAGTAGATCAGTTGGACGGTAGCTGGCAGCTGGTGTTTATAAGGACCGTCCTAAAGAATAGACCAAAGTCCTAAAGAACAAGCTCAGAAATGTGTGTATAGTGAGAAAAGACGAAGAGAGAAAGTGTCTTGAGTACAAAAGGGACATCACAGAAACCTGCAGTGTCTCCCACTGCCAACAGCCGCCCCCCACGTGAAGCAAAGCGCCCCCTTAAATACAATTCAGCATGGACCATAGATAAATCAGTGGGGGGTGCCTTCCCTTTGTATTACGTTAAGCCTAACACAAGCCTAACTATTGTTTACATAATTAGCAGTGGATTATTGCATTTGTTTGGTTAATGTTACTTTAACTTTTACTTTCCACTACTTCCAAAGCAAATATTCAACAAACCAGAACCCAAATCCTCAGTGCATCCCTTCTGCATTCAGCTGCACTTGGCACAATCCAATGTGGCCGATGATGACTCACATCTGTGCGCGATTAACACTGGCAAAACCTCAAGGGAAAGAGATAGATATTAGAGGACTAAAAATGAATGCGAATACAATGCACAACATAATAAACACGCTCATGCTATAACAAGGTACTTATTAACTAAATGTGTAGATTCATCTGACCAATGACCTGGATCATTGAGCCTCCTCACAGGGTACTAGCTGTTATTGTACGGGTACCGGTATGGGTCCACATAGAGTCTGGTTCTACTTTCTATTGTTTCCGACAAGGAGAGAACATGCAGCCGCGTGCAGAATGCTTTGGCTTTTTTTTGCAGTCTCTGAACTTTTCAGAAAAGCACTGCCGTCGTCACTGATGCTTTGTCATTCAAAAATCCCAGATTATCTCAACTGTCAAGCAAAAATTGGTTATCGGAATATAACGGGCTGTCACATATAAATTATGATTATTTTGTACCTTTCACAAATCAAAACTATAATATTTTAATAAGCTGCCTGGTGGATGTATAATAAGAGGTTATCGCAACAATGTTAACTTAGGAGCTGAGGAGCTAACGTGGCTAGTTGTCATAGCAGGAGCATAGAAATAGAAACCACAAAGCATGGAGACGCACAGGGCTCTGTCTCTGGCACACATGCGCTTCATCCCAGTGCTTCTGAGTGCCATCACGGTGAGTTTCTGCCAGAAGAATAAGCTTTGTCACTTGTGATACACGTAGCCCTACTTGTGACCTCAAAACTCCATAATACCGGTATTTATGTTACTGGGTCACAGTCATAGTGATTCCATTGAACACACTGAGGTGGAATGGAAGGGGATGTTTTACTATACTTTCTTGTATCGGGAGTCTGATTTTTAAGATATGCCCGCAATCCGCTTAAATGTGCTTATCTCCGCTCTATTTGTGACTTCAGTCATCAGGGGTGAGACAAACATTTAAATCTACTGAATCAATGTCAATGTATTGCTCAAGTTTCATCTTTGAATATTGCTGTTCTGTGTTCTTCTTTGCCGCTCACATAGTGCAGGGCCTTTTATTGGGCCACATGGGGCAGCTTATTATGGTAAACAGCACGCTGCTCTGTGTGAGATACCGTGCACTTGTTGGATGTATACTTTGATACTCGAAAAATTGTCTGTATCCCCATCCACATCCCATAAACCCCTTTGAATGACGTGACTGCAAATCAGTTTTTGCTAGACAAATAGAGTAATTCTGATTCCGAACGCATACATTTCTGTATTAGACAAACAATGGCCGTGATCTAATTAATGTCTGATGCATAACAAGACAAAGCGGGAACAAGGCGAAGAAAAGGCACGTAAAAAAGAGAGAAAGAGGGATGGAGTGGTAGACGGCCGGTAGCTCGAGGGATGAATGTAAATGATGGCTGGTGTTGTCTGAACGGGGAGAAGAAAGAGAGAAATATAGACGGAGAGGGGTCAACGCGTACAGGGCTCATGTACAGCCACGGAGAGGGGGAGGGCCTCGCTGTAGGACAGGACAGGACAGCGTGTATAATGGCTGGATCTAATATCTGGGGAGAGAGACCGAGAGAGAGAGAGACGGAGAGATGGACAGTGGAGGGATGAGTGTAGATAATGGCTCAACCTAATGTCTGAAGGGCAGACATCCATCTGACTGACCGAATTACGTTCTAGCTTACTGTCTACACACTAATTACTGGAACACAGGATTCTCTCCCTGGGTTTATCGTTTTCTCTATTCCGCTATTGCGACCCCCCTCCCCTCTCACTGTCTCTGTCTATGACTGTGTCACAGACTCTGTCTCTGTCTATGACTGTGTCACAGACTCTGTCTCTGTCTATGACTGTGTCACAGACTCGGTCTCTGTCTATGACTGTGTCACTGACTCGGTCTCTGTCTATGACTGTGTCACTGACTCTGTCTCTGTCTATGACTCCGTCACTGTCTATGACTCTGTCACTGACTCTGTCTCTGTCTATGACTGTGTCACTGACTCTGACTCTGTCTCTGACTCTGTCTCTGTCTATGACTCTGTCACTGACTCTATCTCTGTCTATGACTCTGTCACTGTCTCCGTCTCTGTCTATGATTCTGTCACTGTCTCTGTCACTGTCTATGACTCGGTCACTGTCTCTTTCTCTGTCTATGACTCTGTCACTGACTCTGTCTCTGTCTATGTCACTCTCTATCTTTCTCTCTCTCTTTCGCTCTGTGCGAGAGGGAAAGACATCCATTTTGTTTTGTTAGCATACTTTTTTGCTCGGCACATAAAGCAGATGTCTCCCTGCCAACCGAAAGGCTTTGGGGCACAATATGAGTTGAAAACAAGTTTCACTTGTTCACAGACATTTTGCGCATGCCCTCGCAGGAATAACAAAGGGGCTGTTTTTCGTACATTATTAGTGTAGGCTACAAACTATTGACTTTGGTGGATGGCGACACTATTGTGTCTAGTTGTTAATTGCTAAGTTGCCATGCAAAATAAGCACAATGTCACCCCGAAGACACACACACACACACACACACACACACACACACACACACACACACACACACACACACACACACACACACACACACACACACACACACACACACACACACACACACACACACACACACACACACACAGAACACTGTAATGTTTTTTTTTGTATATGGTTCAGCTGACTGCTGCCTTAACTTCTTCCATGCTACTTCCAGGGAACAAGTTCGCTTTGTGGGTAGTCTCCTGAGAAAGTCTACATGTCTTGAAGTTCCTGTCACTTTGTTTTCAGATTTAATCGCTCTTCAACCCCTGTGTGTATAGTCTAATAGTTTAATTCTTAGTCAAGGGTAGCTAGCTATGTGGGGAGGTATCGACACGTAGCAACTGTCTGACAAATACAGATTTGGTGGTGGGGAAGTTGGAGTCACACACATGCAAGCAGTTGAGAGACGCAGCCTTTCCCCAAACTCCTATCGAAATGCCTGGATATATAGAGTACTTTCAGAACTATTGGCTACAGCACTTTGAGTCTGCCTTGTGTATGAAAAGTGCTATATAAATAAATTTGCCTCCCCTTGCCCACGAAACAATCCCTACCACCACCACATGCTTGGAAATAGGATTTTTTGATTGTACTTGATATTGTTATACCTTAGCCCGTAGGCCTATAGCATTGTGATCTATATTTTTTAGATCCATCTGTTCATTGGTTAGCCCTGACTTGAATGCAGAAAGGTTCAACCCAGATTCCATCAATGTGTTGCATTCAGATTCACATACACGTGGAGCAAAACCCAAGTCGAAAGGCCAGAAAGTGTGTTTTATTATGAACTGCACGATATAACATGGTCATTATGTACTGTGAAATCCAAATTATAATATCAGAATGTGTCCCACACACCACGTGCCACAGCTCTGTCCTTCCCACAGGCAGCGTGGCTCTGTCTTTATGGTGGCTATATATGACCAAAAAGCACGTGCCTCACACTTTCTCACCATAATTGTGTCAGATGATTGTTTACGTTGGATGAAAATAATTGTTAATTGCTAATCTATTGTATTCATTCGAGTGAAGGAACCTTCTTTGTTATGAGTGGTGTTACGTTATAATGGTTTACTTTGCACGTGGATGTGTTGGAATCAGATAGATCATTGGAATAACGTTAACCAATTCGTCATCGTTCTCGTTTCAGGTCAAATGGCTTAGTTTTGAGACAGATTCAAAGGTCAAGGTGACCAATATCCAAGAGACCAATCTGTGACGCTGAAATCAATATCAGATAACTTATCCAATAAATGATGGTCCACAGAGATTTTTTTCTTTACACATAGGTTATTGTGTGTGTGTGTGTGTGTGTGTGTGTGTACTGTAATAAGGTGTTACATGTTAAATGGAC
>NC_082395.1:7127700-7148459 GCF_031168955.1 Gadus macrocephalus
AAAACGTCCACTGTGATTCATCACCGGGTATCCAATTTGGACGACAATTGGTTCCTGTTGGCTTGAAGGACACGCAGTCAGTTTATCTCCAGAGAGAAGCAGTGTGGGTGGATGTATGTTGTAATCTATTATTTACCACGTCCCACAGACAAGCCACACCAACTGTCCTCCCTTACCGTTCAGAGTCTTTTTCAGCGATGACGAAGATTCATTTATGTAACAAAAGAGATTGAAGGGTATTGATTGCTGTATCAAATACAATTGTGTTATAAAAAAGAAGAATAGAGAATAGATGACGTACATCGATGGTCAATTATACCAATAGCGGTTGTAAAACTGTTGGAGTAACCTCAGAAAGCCATGGGAGGTAGACGGACCTGAAGACTAAAACACCGGCTCCTTCCCTGGGTTGATCAGATATGTAGATATCTCCCCTTTAAGTCCCCCGACTTTAATTGTGAAAATAATCGACCTGTTCCATGTGCACATTTAGAATAGACTTTGTCTCGGATATGACCCTGGAGGTAAAAAGCTGAGGCTGTCCTTGAACCGTAGCCGTGCTACGGTACCCCTGCTGGCTTCCATTCAGCATGGAGACCATATCAGATACTTACTAAACAGAACCACGCCCGTCTCAATGAGGCTTTCAAAACGGCAAAGGGTCATGTTGGTTTTTCTGCTTACACCACTCAGCAGCTCAGGCTGCTTCTGGATTAAACTCGTGAATACACAGGTCAAAAACACCAGCCCCCCCCCCCCCCAATCTCCACCTCAGCGGCTTTCCTTCGGATTAGAGGCTTTCCAACACACAGTATCAGTGTGTGTTTGGCTGCAGGTGGATCTTTATCAGAGTGGAGGACATGGGGCTGATGGCTTTCTCCCCACCCTAGGGTACACTTCCTCATCACCTCCCTACACACCTGATGATACTGATGACTCTCCCCAGTTCTCTTAAGCACTGCCATTATTTGAGGCACCAGCGGAATGGACTAGATGTAGGGGAAAGCGGGATAGCACAGCGGCTAGATTGTTTGACTCCCAGCCGAGAGGAACTGGGTTCAATCCCCAATGTCCACAGTCTGCCTGTGGGCCTCCTTGAGCAGGATGGCCTAACCCGACATGCTCCTTAAAGACCGATATCTAAATGCAGCGATAGTCGCTTTGGATCATAGAGTCTGATCTAGTAAAGACGGGCGACCATTGCGGTCAAGTGGTCCAGAACTAAGTTACTCCTACCTCTGGTATTCCATCCACGGACAAGAGACTTTGGACGTTGCGGTCTCTGTAGTATTAAACTGGGCACTGGGCCATCACACACACCCTGTAGAAGAACTGCGGCCAGCTGTACCTACGAAGGGAGCATAGGTCGCTTGGCCGGTGCAGAATATTCCTGATGGGTTTACCATTGGGTTGCGGTCAGTGTGTAGTTCTGTGCGGTGGCGTGCAGCTGCGCGGTGGCCAGCCACGCGTTGCACTCGAGGCTAATGTGCAGAGGCCGATGAAGCCCGTGTCCTTGCCGTCTCCTTGGACTCGGCGGAGGTGACGGCTGAAAGGAGCTTGAGAGGCCAAGCTGTGGGCAATTAGGGCCAACCCCTCCCATCTCCTCTGCCCAGATATAGCATCAGGAAGAAGAAAAGGCACCTCCAGAAACAGACGGATACCACCATGGCGCTCCAGGGAGCACTACAGGAGGTCCTTCCTGCCTGCCGTTCTGTTCCTCCGGATCAATGCTTCTGGAGCTGGGAGTCAGTCAGTCTGGAGGCAGCTGCATGTGGGGGACAAGTTGAATTGCTTGTCTCCTGGTTATAGCACATTCGCTCTCAGAGCTAGGGATTCAAGCATGACAGAAACCATCAGTATGTATCCGGTATCTGTTTGATGCTTGATAATCATACTCGGTACTCAACATCGTGAATCAAACACAACAAATGTGAATGCCACCTTTTACCACATGCATATTCTTACACCTTTGGCTGTAAGACTTTATATAATGTCTCATTGCCAATACTACCTGTTAATGTGAGCCATGCTGACATCATGCAAACATAACTAACTGTAGCATGTGTTTAAGGATTGCAGCCGGCCATCCGTATGTGTGAAAGAACATGATAGTATTGATTTTGTATTTGTAGATGGAGGTTTGGCTGCATTAGTGTGTATACTGTAATGCAGGAGCACATGGGGAAAGTGTAAGAGTGTGTGTGTGTGTGTGCGTGTGTGCCTGCGTGCATGGATCAAATATACAGGATGCCTGTATGCAGTATTTTTTTGTTTCTCATGCGTCTGTGTTTAACAAGAGCAGTCATTAAACAGTGATCTATTCAAGTCGACCGACAGGCAGAGGAAGCCGTGATGCATACAGAGATCCGTCGTCAGGTGTAGTGCAGGATCAAGACTCAGTGAGGCACCGCTACATGCAGGCAGAGAAGTAGATAGTGAATGCGAGTGTGTGTTTGTGTGCACGCCTTTGCCCGTCTCATGTCACTTCACGTTGACAGAGACATGAAAACGTGTCTGAACACATGACTCATGCAGTCACAGCAACACTGAACGTAAGAAACAAGACATGAGTGGTTGCAGGCAGAGGGGATGCAGGCAGCATGTAATGTGGTCGTGTATGCTTTAGTTTACCGGTAGTTGCAAGAATGTAGATTTCACTTTCAACCTTGAGAGAAGGTCTGTTGAGCTGTCCATCACAGCCACAGTAAATCCACAAAGGTAGGTAGGCATCGAATTAAGGAATGCTATATTCCTCATGTACACCCTAGACCTCAAATATCTAATATAGTTCAGTGTCCACCAGCGGTCCAGCAGCTGTCCATCATATTAATTATACATATATAGTTGGGGGAAGGATTCATTTTACATCGGAAAGTAAGCATGAAAAGAAGAGCAGAGGGAAGCAAATAGTTTGTGCAGAGTGAGTGACGGACAGAATTGAGCTAAAGCAATGATTGGGTAGAGAGAGAGGGTGAGAGGGAGAGAGAGAGAGAGAGAGAGGGTCAAATAAGCAGAACTCTGAAAGAATGAGAAGACATTGAAGAGGATATCAGATGAGTGAGCCATTTGTCATTGCCTTCTTGCTCCCCGATGTAACTGTGTTTCCATGGCGATAATTACCATATCAGACATGACCCATGCTTTAACAACCTTCAGTGTCTCGTTATCCAATTAACTCCCAAGCCAGTTGGAGTTTCAGCATAGACACTAGAAACTAAACATAAACATTGCACTCCTACAGAAAGACCCTCCTCCTCCCAAAAAAACGAACATACAAAATAAACACTTACAATTGCAGTCAGAGCATTCAACTCATCAAGTGTTGCCTTCCCCAACTGGTAAATACATCCTTCTCTAGGGAAACACATTTCTGTATTTTTTTTAAAAAAATAATCTCCAAAAAAAAAAAAAAAAAAGATTACAATTCCATGTCATTTCCAACTTAATCAAAGGTGGTCTGATGAATACATCGACGCCTCCATTCTGAACGCCAGCCTGTAATTAATGTGCTCCACCACCACATGGCCTGCAGGAAAGCTACTGTACCGTACTGATGGCCCAACAAAGGAGGGCGCTGCAGGGAGAATCTAGAAATGGATTAGAAAAGGTTGTTTTCCAGCTCGGTCTCTCCAGCATTCCAACAAAAAGGGGAGGCAGACTCCTTACGACCCGCTCCAAAGTGACCTTGATTTAAATCGTTTTTTGGTTTCAACCCCATGACTGAAATTGGGCATGGTTGCCTTTTCAAAGATTGATGTTGTTTAATTTAAGGGCTTAAACATTGAAACATTACGATGACCCAGGATGATCTAGTTCTTGTTGCCTCAAACACATTTTACTCGGAATGGATCGAGACTTCCAAAAAGGCGTTGTTTGAACTCTGTCCGGAGACAAAGCAAAGGTGTGTGGCATTCAAAGGCAACCAGAAGGACGCAAACAACATTAAAAGTTGCTTAAAAGTGCTGAATGAGTGCGGAGAAGACATCCCCCGTTTTGTCTCTCACTATCTGGACGAGCTGCCACCTGTGACGTTTAGCAACCTGGATGTGTCTAACCTGCTGAGCAGAATGGAGCGTCTGCACAGCGAGGTTTGCGCACTAAGACACACAGTAGAAGTTCAGGCAGAAATCAGCGAGGACCTGCGTACTATGGCTGTAACAATGGACAACCGAGTTGCTGCCGTGGAGGGCCGATTGAAGCCGGGTGATGGTGGAGGACTGGCTGTATCGGATGGCCCTGCAATCGGCGGTGGAAGTGGTCCGCACGATGGCCCTGTGAATGGCGCAGCGTATGTTGCGAGCGCACCCGGCACCTCCGTTGCAGGTGAACCCGCCTGTGTTGAACCTGTTGCTGCAGCAATAACCGTGACTACCTGTATGAGTCCTGGGAAAAACAGCACCGAACTCGCCAAGATGGAGTCAAGTCGTGAAACAGGGCCGAGGTCGGAGCAATAATCCCGAGGGCCAGTCGGTCTTATTAAAACAGCGTGCTGGAAAACCTGAACGGAGGATGCCCAAGCCTATTGTTGGCACTGCTGCGCAAAAGGATATAAAAGTGGTGCGTACGAAATTGGTAAGTGTTTTCGCCACCAAATTCTCCCCAGACCTAGATGCTGAGACACTGAGTATATATCTTACTGAACAACTTGGCCGCTACGTTAATTGTCAGCGTATTGTCACTGCAGGCAATAGATATAGCTCGTTTAAAGTGTGTGCTGAGTGCGATCAAGTTGCGGAGATGTACAACCCAGAACTCTGGCCTGAAGGCTCGCTTGTGAGGAGATATTATGAACCTCGTAAAGTGGGAGTCAGGGGCGGATCTAGCCATTTTGGGGCCCTAGGCAAAATATAGACATGGGCCCCTCATTTTTGAAACACGTACACAAAACAAATAACCATCCCAATACTCTTAGAATCGCAATAAACCCATAGTGCACTGCCACACAACTCTCCACAGTAAAATCAGTTTCCAGCCTTTGCCAAAATTACATGTTTAGAGAGAGAGAGAGAGAGAGAGAGAGAGAGAGAGAGAGAGAGAGAGAGAGAGAGAAGCATTTCCATTCTCTGCCAGAGATACAAAATGATCTTGCACTTAACAGAACTAAAATACAAAATGGATATGAGTCTATGAAAACCACCATTTACATTTAAACAGGACCAATGAAAAGATTTTGTGTGTGGACAGGAATAACAGTGGCTGTGTGTGTGAGTGAGAGACAGGCAAAGCAGTGGTTCAGTGTGAGAGAGAGAGAGAGAGAGAGAGAGAGAGAGGGGGGGGTGTTTAGGTGTGCAAGTGGTTAAGTTCTCCATCTTCAAATGTCCATTTTCCCTGTTGCCTTCACCATTTCATGTGAGTAAAACAGTGTGTGTGAGTGACTGTGTGTGTGTGTGTGTGTGTGTGTGTGTGAGACAGAAAGCATTTGTCCTACTGTTGTCTTCTCAAAAGTCTTCATATCAGAGAAAAGTAGTGAGCAGCAGTATAGAACCCCAACAGCAGAGCCTGTCGCAAGTTCAGCAGCGGCTGCTATGGCAGCAGCAGGTGTAAAAAATGAAGTCAATTTCGGCAGTGTATCTGCAATTCTTTTCTTCTCAGCTTTTTGTTTTCGTTTAGCACAACCACTATCATAATTCCGCCGCTTCATTTTCACCGAGTCGCATCCCTCTGCTTTGGTTTGAAGTACGTTATTTCGCGCTGCGCGCGTTACTACGTAATCATATTCTGGACTACTCCAATGCACAATGGAGGGGGGCATGTGTGCTGGAAAATTATTATTTAGGCATTAGTTTGGCGTTATGTTGATATTTTTGTTATTTTTTTCTACTAGAAATGTTTTTTTATTTTTTTACTTTACATAAGTAATGGCTGGGGGGGTCAGATTTGGGGGCCCCTAATAAAGACAGATTTGGTTGGGGCCCTAGGCACTTGCCTAGGTTTGCCTAATGGAAGATCCGCTTCTGGTGGGAGTGATAGGTGCTGGCGCAGCTAGGTCGGTTTCTAGTGCAATTGTACCGAATGGGTCTACGGATGCAATGCTCAGCTAAACTGTAGGCAAACTTTATGCAAGTTGGATCATATAACTGTCGCGGGCTGCGCCTGGGTAACAGCGAAGGTGATAGGAGCCGACGTATAGTAGTGGACAATTTGCTGCAACATTGTGACATTTTATGTTTGCAAGAAACTTTTCTACCAAAGCAGGATTTGGGAAAGTTGAACTGTTTTAATGACAATTTCCACGGGGCTGGAGAGTCCACAACGGACCTATCCTTGGGAATAGTGAGAGGGAGGATAGCAGGGGGCGTGGCTATCCTCTGGCACAAAAAGCTGGACTCTGTCATTAATGTCATCAGGCTTGAAGTTGACTGGTGTATTGCAGTGCGCATACAAATAAATAACAAGGAGTTCAGTATTCTAAATGTATACACACCATATGAGTCGCAACAAAATGAAGATGAATATCTGAATAGGCTTGCTTTTATAATTTATTTTATTTCTGATAATCATTCCACAAGCGTCCTTGTAGTGGGTGATATGAATGCTGACCTTACAGACAAACGTTCCTTGTTTGCTAAGCATATGCTACAGTTCTGTGACGATAACAATTTAATTGTGTCCAGCCAAATGTTTTTACCTGCTGATAGCTATTCTTATATAAGCGAGGCTTGGTACACAACATCATGGCTTGACCATTGCATTAGCACTGCTGATGCCCATGCAATTATAATATCTATTAAGATTGTGTATGAGGCGTCCATATCTGATCATATTCCTTTTGTTGTGTCACTAGATTGTGAGAGTCTCCCTGAGATGTCTCAGGAGGGTAAACATGCCTGTAAGGCCAAACTGGATTGGGCCAAGCTCACACATGAGGATATTTTAACATACTATGGGAAAACTGATATCCTTCTTAGTGCTGTATATTTACAGAGAGATGCAATTATGTGTTCTGACGTAAACTGTAACGTAATTTCTCACCGTAAAGATCTCTGTGCTATGTACAATGATATTGTTGGAGCTGTGTATGAGGCCAGCAGGTCATATCATAAGTATTCTAAAAGGGGAAAGTCTGACACCAAGCCAGGTTGGAAAAAGCATGTTGCTGCTCATCATGCAGAAGCTAAAGAGGCATATAAAGCTTGGGTTCAGGAAGGCCGACCTAGACAGGGGCCTGTCCTGGATTATAAAAAGTTAACTCTTTCAAAATTTAAATATGCAGTTCGTTATATATCCAAAAATGAACAAGTTATGAGAGCAGACTCTATGGCTGAAAAGCTTCTAAGTAAGAATGTTGTTGAATTTTGGAAGGAAGTGAGAACTCTTAACAGGAGCAATTCATTGTTGCCTAGCACAGTAGAGGGAGTCTCTGGAGCTGATAAAATCGCTGATTTGTGGAAGCAGAATTACTCAGCTTTATTTAATTGTGTAAAAAGTGACCCTTATACAGTTGGCAATATTTCCAATAGGGATGCAGTAGGAATCACAACACATGAGGTTTTTGAAGCTATCACAAAATTATCTGTGAATAAAGCAAGTGGCTCAGATCAGATCACTGCAGAGCACCTCGGGTTTGCTAGCCCGAAAGTGGCCGCTCTACTTGCCATATGTTTCACTGGCTTTATGACGCATGGGCTGTTGCCCGACTCTATGTTGGCCGTAACTCTTGTGCCTGTCATTAAGAACAAAGCAGGCAAGATTGGGAGCATGGACAATTATAGGCCAATCGCACTGGCAAGTGTGATTTCCAAAGTTCTGGAGAGTATTCTTTTAGATCGATTGGGTAAGTATATTAATACCAGAGACAATCAGTTTGGTTTCAAACCAAAGCATGGCACTGAGTTGTGTATTTATAGTTTGAAAAAAATAGTAGAAATGTATAGAGGGCAACATTCCTCTGTTTTAATTGGAGTTATTGATGCCTCTAAGGCCTTTGATAGAGTCAATCACCAGAAGCTGTTCATAAAATTAAATCAAAGGGGTGTACCTGCTAGCATTATAAGAATACTTGCATACTGGTATGCTAACCAGAGTATGCAAGTCAGATGGGGTAGCAGTGTCTCTGGTCCTTTCAGTGTTGCTAATGGAGTTCGACAAGGGGGGCTACTGTCACCAGCCCTCTTCAATCTGTACATGAACGATTTATCTGACCAACTGAACGATTGTAGAACGGGCTGTATGATTGGTAACACGGTGATTAACCATTTAATGTATGCGGATGATTTGGCCATTCTCTCTCCCAGTAGTGCTGGGTTTCAGCAGTTGTTAAATGTGTGTACAGAATATGGTGTCAAACATGATGTGCAATACAATTCAAATAAGAGCAGTGTGATAATATGTAGGGCGACGGGAGATAAGGACCTCCACTTTCCACAATTTTATCTTTCTGGGGAAAAGCTTTGTGTTTGTTATAAAGTTAAGTACCTCGGGCACTTTATAACAGATAAAATGTCTGACGATGACGACATTTTAAGACAGTGTCGTACATTATATGCCAAAGCCAATATGTTGGCAAGAAAATTTCATATGTGTTCTGATCATGTTAAAATATGTCTCTTTAGAGCATATTGCACTCCCCTGTATACTGCCCCCTTATGGGGTAAGTTAAAAAAATCAAGTATGCACAGACTACAAGTTGCTTACTACGATTGTTTTAGGATCTTACTTAAAAGACCTAGGTGGAGTAGTGCAAGTGAGCTATTTGTGAATGCAGGAGTTAACACCTTACAAGCTTTATTGAGGATCCTTATGTACAGATTTATCTGTCGCCTGAATAACTCAAAGAATGAAGTCATAATGCTGCTGTCGAACCCAAGTTATAGCGCAGTACGCTACCAGTCATACCTTTGGAGGCATTGGTTTAAGTGCCTTTTATAATTGGTCGTTATGTTTTTATTCTTATTTATGTGTGTGTTGTCCATTTCTTGTATTGTATGTTTTTAAATGGACCTTGAGTCTAATAATAAAAGGTTGATGATGATGATGATGATTGAGACATTAAATTACAGTTAGCTCACTTGATTCAGCTCACTTTGGATTCCCTGTTCCTCAGCTTTTTTAGTTAGTGCGTTCAACACCAAGAGCTACTGACTGAAATAGTCAAAACCTAGATGAATAGTTTTTTCGACCGAAAAGCAATTATTCCTAATAGAGTAACACTTTTGAATGCCGCTGCAATGTGCAGACTCCCAGTGGGATGTTCATACCTTAGAAGAGCTTTTGTTACATTTATCGTGTCCCCTCAGTGTATCGATAATCTATCTGTCTAGTAATGGAGAGTGCCAGCCAGAAAGACGAAGCTCATCATGTGAATGGCTATTAATCAAGTAAAGAGTTTTTTTACTCACTCGATGCACCAAAAAACAACAACAAAAAACAACATTGTACCAGAGAGGACATTTAAGTATTTCCTAAATGTCATCTGTGTACTGCTAAGCTCGGGAGGATAGCCTGCACGTCCAGCCATCCGACAAGATTCTTCCAAATATCACAAGATATAGGGCTTCACAGCACAAAGCCAACTACATCATCAAACTGGGAGGCACAGTCCCCACACACCAAAGAAATATACCCAAAATAGATTCCAATTCAAAATGAACAGTAGGCCTTTAACATCATAATTAAAGTAAGGTAATGTGAAGTGATTACACAGCCAAAAAAAGCTATTATGTAATTGTTTTTTTAATGGGGTTAATTATATTACACTGTATTACTTTATGGTTAATTATCACATTTGGGACTTTAGTTGAAGTAAGTATGATGCGTAAATGTGGATTCCATGGCCACTCTCCAAGGCTGGCATTCAGTTCAGCAGCCTCTGAAATAGCAACCGGTTATAACGAGGAAAGAGACACGGGAAGACATGCACAATCTTTTTTTTACCCATCGCCATTATCAGCTGAATGAAAGCAGTTTGTCTGTCAATAAGTCAGTCAGCTATTTAGCTGGCTGGTCAATTAGTGTTTGCATGTGTATGCTAAGAAGACACATAATCTATCTCTCGTTAAAGATTATTTTGAGCCTCTGTTTATATAGGCATGCACGTGCCAAACAGGGCTAATCACAAACTTACAACATGTACATCCTAAGAGGATAAGCCAGTGGACTGTACTAGGTGTTTTAAATTACAGACCATTCAAGTCGTTTTTTAACTCCTGATGTTCTGAATAACTCCTGAATAACAAACTTAAGTAAGCAGGAGGAAGGACAGTGTCACAATTAAATTCAAATTATCATTTAATTACATTCAGGTACACGCATATAGACAAATAATTAGAGAAACGTAAATTAACACACACACACACATTAACAACAGGAAATGGAGATATGGTAGCACGATTCAAACTGTAGGGTAGTTACCATGGCAACAGAACAGAACGCACCAGAGACCTGTCACCATAGGAGAGAGAGAGAGAGAGAGAGAGAGAGAGAGAGAGAGAGAGAGAGAGAGAGAGAGAGAGAGAGAGAGAGAGAGAGAGAGAGAGAGAGAGAGAGAGAGAGAGAGAGAGAGAGAGAGAGAGAGAGAGAGAGAGAGAGAGAGAGAGAGAGAGAGAGAGAGAGAGAGAGAGAGAGAGAGAGAGAGAGCTCAAAAATGAAAACATGAGCAAAGGAAGGGTTAAGGCGTCCTAGAATTGGTGTTGCATCCCACTCGCACGAATCAGGGACACTCATACCACATGCCACATATCACGTGATGTGCCGACTATATCAAAAGTGTCATCTGTAACTCCTACTACAACTCCACGAGTGGGCTCATGGGAGATGTAGGAGACGAGCGGCGGGGTGGTAATGACTTGGCGGCCCACTGAAGCTTTGTCAAACACTCGTTCTTCAGGAATTACCAGATCGCTCTTGAGTGCATCATCATCAAGCCAAATGAAGGCTAACGCTGTGTCTCTGTATTTGTTCCGCTCCCTGGACACATTGTCAAAGGGGGACCAAGGACACTACGTTTATTCTCAACAAGTAGATATTACTCATTGCGATAATTACGTTTCCAACCGGTCTACTGGTCTTGAAGATGAAAAATTAGACTGAGGGAGTTGGGACCAATTTCAAGATCAGTTGGTGCTTGTCGACGGTAGCTTGATACATGTTGTTCATAAGTTACTAGAGCACCTTCATAAATCACCACAATCGCCTCTGCGTAACTACAATATGTAAGTAAAACTCACAATTAATGGCAATAGAAAGAAAGGATGACGGAGACATTTTTTATGAAGCAAGTCTTAAAAACAGTAAGCAGTGGGTTCTTCAAGGGTGTTTACAGCCCAGTAGGGTAATGTGTTTATAGCCCAAGGGTTTTTTCCGTTAAAGTCCCAACATATTTGACTCTGGTTTCCGGCTAACACATTACAGCACATGGGTGTACATTTATTCCTAATTTAACAAACAATTCTGAATCAACCGCGTTCGGGATGGCTTGTGCATATAAATGCCTCAGCATCGGGTTTTAAATGTTTTTTTCTGTGTGCTGGTACAATATAAATAGACTGTGTATTCTGAGAAACAACACCAGTAGTTTATTGCGTCTGTCTATCACTCCATGTTTATTCTGACTGTGGGACCTCTGCGCCATGCCATCCTGCAGTCTTGGGCTGCGCTTGGAATAAAGAGTGCAACATACGGTGTGTTTTATTATCTAATCTAGTCTTTTTCCTCCACTTTATGGTCGACATTGTGCAGATTTTATGAGCCATAAAAATGATATTTAAATGGTATAGAGTGGTACTCTAAGAAGGAGGAGGGGAGAGAGCTTGAGTGTGCGTGTGTGTGTGTGTGTGTGGATGTGTGTGTGTGTGTGTGGATGTGTGGATGTGTGTGTGTGTTTCAGACCCATTAGCTCGTTAGGCACTGTGTGTGATCAGAATAAAAAACTAAGCTTGCACTGACCTCAACACAGTGTGACACAGTGTGACACACATACACACACCCACACTCACTTGCATGGAGGAAGACAGGTCGGTGGGTGGAAAGTCACTAATGGGTTAGCTAGCCAGTCATTTATCCAGTCGGCAAGGCTATCATTCAGACACGCATACACGCACACACACACACACACACACACACGGGTACATGCATTCACTCACACACACACACACAGATTACAGCTCATTGACCCTTTTGGAGGTGGGTACAGTCAGGTGTATGGGTTTTAAATTTCTTTCTAATTATTATGTTTTTGATTTATTTCTTTGAATCCTTTCATCCAGAGTAACCTACAGTGAATTTGGATACAGGTCATTAATAAGCAAAAAAGAGCAAGGCCTCTTACTACTACACCACACTCAGCTTAAGTACTTTAAGCTTTTACACATAATGTAGTAGCATTACATATTACGTAACCTATGTCTTACTTTTAAGAGCTCTTGTCTTTGCATGTCTTCAAACACACAGAGCTTGATCTTACCTTCTCTACCTGGGCTGTGACTTGTCATGAAAAAACACACCGTTTCTTTGTTCAAGAAAACTCCCCATTGGCTGAAGTGCTCTAACAATTCAGTGAATGAAAGCTCACATATTCATGAGATGTCAATAGTGTGGCTTCGTCTGCTGTGCCAACGATCTCCATGACTAATGGCAATTTGATATTATTCTATCTTCTGCTGCCCTACCGTGAGTGAGTGCTCCCTTTTCCGTTTAGCCATGGTGACAACTGCACCGCGTGCCCTTGTATGCGACTAGACCCGCGCCTTCCTCAGCCAAGGTAACGTCGATATCGACGAAGGATCGGACATCTTTAACGTCGCCATTGTATATCGCAGAGTCGCAAACCTGTGATTTTCTTGCTGGCCCTTAACATAATTATAGCAACACACTGAACAAAATGTTAATTATTCTTTGATTTACATGATCCTAATTATAATCACACTCAATCAAATGCTGCTCACTAGGACAAAACTGGTGCCCGTCTGTGAATTATACTTCCTTTCTCGCGTTTGTTTTTTTTCTTTAGCGCCATCTTTCTTTGTATCTTTCTTTCTTTGTATCTTTCTTTGTATCTTTCTTTGTATCTTTCTTTGTATCTTTCTTTGTATCTTTCTTTGTATCTTTCTTTCTTTCTTTCTTGTCTTTCTTTCTTTCTTTCTTCTTTCTTTCTTTCTTTCTTTCTTTCTTTCTTTCTTTCTTTCTTTCTTCTTCTTTCTTTCTTTCTTTCTTTCTTTCTTTCTTTCTTTCTTTCTTTCTTTCTGGCAGGCTTTCCTTATTTCTTTTTTGCTGTGTGAAGTGTTAGCCTCTGTGCATCTGTGAGTGTGCACAAGTGTGCACTCTTTTAAAGTGACAGGCCAACTGTTGTGAAATTTAGTGGACATCTGGACTGCTTTCATTACTGCTGATGGTTCTCTTAAGACACCTCCAACTGTGGCGAGAAATAAGATGATACATGAAACGCTTGTGTGTGCGTACGTACGTACGTGTGTGTGTGTGTGTGTCCTTGTGTGTTTCTCCATATGTGCGCATCCTTGTCTGTGTATGTGTGCTTGTGCGTGTTTGTCAGTAGATATCAACAGTCTCATCAATCTCATCTTGTCAGCCTGTGTCCCTAATGCTGAAATCAGGGAACAGTGAGGGACAGATGTTTGAGTGCTGGCGATGGAGAACACTATACAAGTAACTCCTGCATAATCCTCTTGGTGGGTAGCAGTAACTGAAGAAGTCGGGTATATTTAAATACAAGCGTGACATTTTTTCCCCCAACCAAGGTAAAACAATATGACAAAAATATTTGGTTTTTGGTAAGCGGGAAACTATTGAGTTTGCTGAATAGTTTCCTCAGTTTTTACTGAAAGTAACAGATGCAAACACCATCAACAATCAAAGGCTGCATGCCTTGCAGCCTAGCTACCCCCAGCTGCTATAATGAGATGGTTAATGAACTAAAATAACACAGAATAAGATCAGATAAATTCAATACGTTAGGACATATTGTGCGCATGCATCGTTGTCATATCACCCCGTGGACATGTTCGAAGAGGAATTTGAAGCAGTTGATATTAGTCTTCCAGGCTAAAGTTTCGGGGTTCCTAATGTCCACAGTCCACCTGTGGGCATCAATGATGCCTAAGCCCTACCTGCTCTTTAATTCTGTATCTATAGATATAGATATCACTATGTGATGCTTGGTTGGCACGTTGAGAACATCCATTGGTTTTATAATCTAAGACTCAGTATGAAGTTGTCGTCTCCCTAGCAGACGTATGTTGGCTATGGGGCATGCTTACCACATGCTATTCATAAACCAATCCTAACACCCAGGCTCTGATTCCTGATTATTCTAACTCCTGATCCTTCCTACCCCCCTCTGTACATTCTGTTTCTCTCTCTCTCTCTCTCTCTCTCTCTCTCTCTTTCTCTTTCTCTTTCTTTCTTTCTCTCTCTCGTTTGCTCGCTTTTGCTCTCTCTCTCTCTGCACTCTAAATCCTTCCCTTGTGTCTTAAGACACATAAAACTACCTATTTTTTTGCCTCTCTTATTCACTCTGTTACCCCCACACCACTGCGAAACACACACACACACACACACACACACACACACACACACACACACACGCCTCTGTGTATTGACAACCCCCACTGCTTAATCCAGTGTATGGGAGTGTTGCTGCAGACGGAATTAGGTGGGATAACATTAGAGAGACCCCCTTGCATACCTCCCACTAGCTAGTCAATGTAGATCTATGTGTGTGTGTGTGTTTGTGTCTATGTATATGCAAGTGTGCTTCTGTTTGTGTTTGTGTCCATGGTTATTTTTACCCCTGGCTTAGTCACAATTGATCCTGTAGTCAAGGGAGGTAACATCTGTCACGAGCTAGACTAAATGAAGGATTCAATTTGAATCTGGTAATGATTTCCGTAGATTTCAGGTACTTTTAGCCATATTTTTACAACGTGGCCTTATGTTTTGGGACTCATTTGCATAATTCTGAAAAGGAGAAAGCTCCAGGGTGCGTGTGCGCTTTGTGTTTTTATCCAGTGGTATGATCACATAATGCTGTGGGTGTGTCCGTTACTTTGTCTGTAACGGACAAACGTACACACTGACGTCAGACTTCACTTTGACCTAGACTTTTGAGTATTTTCAGGTGTGTGTGTGTGTGTGTGTGTGTGTGTGTGTGTGTGTGTGTGTGTGTGTGTGTGTGTGTGTGTGTGTGTGTGTGTGTGTGTGTGTGTGTGTGTGTGTGTGTGTGTGTGTGTGGGGGGGGGGGTGTAATTCAGCCAATGTAGTAAGTTGCCCTTCAGTTACACATAAATGAACACAATTCATAAAAATAATACTTATCCATTATCAATCGTCATAACAAAGTAAACCATTCCCTTGTAAAGCTTTCCAATATCCCAAATTCCTCAAACGTCACTGGCCTGTGATTAATCACGTTTTATGTCATAATATCTTAAATAAAATAAATAGCTTTGACCAAGTTTGAAGGCTGAAGCCAAGAGGCTGAAGCCATCTATGATTGAAATGCACTCTTCTACCAGCACAGACCACGACTGCCTCCCAGATGGAGGTCTAAGGGGATTCCCTGCTCAGCAGACCCAACAACTTCTACTTAATTCTCATGTTTTTACCAATTTTACTGTTCTCAAAGAATTCTGTGTAGTGTATATAATTTAGGGTTTGTGGTGCAGACCTCATTCAGCTCTAAATGAATAATCACTTGTCAGCTGCAGAAAAAACCAGCCGCCACTGTCAACAATCTGTCAGGGTGTATAAAAGCAACATTGATATGGAAACTCTTTCCCTCCCTCGCTCCCACACTCTCTTTCCCCCTTAACTCTCTCTTTCTCTGTCTCTCTCTCTCGCTCTCTCTTGTTTAGTCTCCCTTTCCCCCTCAGTTAGTCTACATCATGTAGTGTGTGGAAAAATCCCATATTTTGAATCAAAAGTAAGCATTTACGATGCCGTAAAAACATTCACTTCTGACTGGCATCAGCACTGTTCAACATTCTACATTATGGATACTATAGTACTATGAGCAATGATAATAGTTCATGGGTTTAAAGTGAGCAACATGGAACCTAGATCTAGAAAGATGGCCACTTAATGATCGGCCAGATAGAGACCTTCATAGAAAAGCAATGTTTAGCCAGATCCATCCTCTCTAATCTGAAGGCTTATACTGTTACCGACCTAGTTGATGGCCCAGTTCATTTGCTATTGCTTCTTGATCAGAAGATAGTTTTTGGCCGGCTGGTTGATCGATTGATTGGCAGGCCCACTGATTGGCTTGCTACGGTTGCTAAGCTGACGGAGCAAGGTCAATGACAGATGATTGATTTGTTATTTTAGCAGCTAGCTGTTTCGCTCGCACTCGGCTAATCGTACTATATGAAACCAGAACCGTTAGTGATTAGCACTTCACAGACTGGGAAATTACAAATGCAATGCCTATTTTAAAGTGAAAAGTTATTCCCTTATTCACATCTTGGAAATAGTGTTGAAATGGTTTTGTAATGCATTGTAATACAATTGAAGTAAAAAGTTGCTGATCCCTGACAACAGCAATTTCTGTTTTAAAGTTTTCTTTCTCCAACATATTTTATTAATGATGTGTTTCATTTTTCCTTGTGGCCCTATATTGATCATGAACATGAATTGGGTATAAAATATTAGTGAGTAAGTATGTTATCATCATTAAATAGATTTCTGACATGGAACTGAAGTATTGTGGCGTTATTACATTTGAAATGACTTGTTGACACGGTTGATTTGTGTCCACAGTAAAGCTTTCAGAAATAGGTGAACATAGCCAGCGGTTCAAGCTAAATATTACACCAAAAAAAAAACTAAATGTAGTCAATTAAAGTAATGACCCATCTCCTTCCTATCCCACTTCCCCCCCGTCTCTGCTCATCCTCTAGTCTTTGGCTTCTCAACATATGTTTCTCTCTGTCTCCCTCTCTCCTTCTATCTCTTACCCTCGCATCCTCTGCTCAGTGCTGCCTTTCACTAATTAATGAGAATCCAAGCAGACCATTTCTCATCTCTGATGACCAGTTTTTCATTTCTTTAAGTACCAATCTTTCTTTCATACATTTCCCTCAAACTCCTACTGCTTGTGCTCGACCACGTCTCTCTCTCTCTCTCTCTCTCTCTCTCTCTCTCTCTCTCTCTCTCTCTCTCTCTCTCTCTCTCTCTCTCTCTCTCTCTCTCTCTCTCTCTCTCTCTCTCTCTCTCTCTCTCTCTCTCTCTCCCTCACATACAAAAGCTACATACAAAGGAAAAATCGACAATGCCTTTGCCATTTTTTCCTTGCACCTTCAGATATTGACAGGCTTTCGGACTTCCTTCCCTTGCCTATACACAATAACTCTTTATTACAGACTCAAACGCACCAAGGGGGCAGCGCGGCCTGTAGACGATGACCCTATGTCATCCCTTTTTGACAAGTTGATCAACAACTAAGTTATGAGTTGTGCGGCTGCCAGTCTGTGCCATAGAGCCACAGACTGAGCCAAACCGCGAAAGACCTGTGCTTTCTGTTCTCCGTTATGAGGGCCTAGACAAACATCTACTGCCCTGGTCGATTCGGCACCACGGATACATTACATGTATACCTGTACGTGGAAGTTACCAAGCACATCCCTCAGCGTTGTAGCATCAGCACCTCCGATTCAAGGCGTCCCTCTGCACCTCCCTGCAGAGTATTGAAATCTATGTGGGACAAAGGGTTATCCAGAAGGAGATCGTGGGACTGAATGATGTCCCCTTGTGGAGATGCCTACTCCACGCGGACCACGGTCAAACCAGAATTAAAAGATAAGGCCTTCAAGGGGAATACCTGTTAGCACGGTATGCTAATATATTGTGAACTACCATGCAAGACAGTAAGTTATGCTCAAGTAATCATAAAATAATCATTCTCCGGGTCAACTTGGTGCTGGCGTGCTGCTCTATTGTTTAAAAACAAATCTGCTCAGATATTTTAGTAAAACAGCAATCACAGGTTTGGCAAAGAAAGCCTAACAGCTGTTTCAGGAACAGCAGAGGACTGGAACAACGATCCGTGCCATGTTTGTGTTTTTGTCGCTGATTGATGTTTTGTTTTTAGCTCCTTACTAATTGATGTGAGCTAGTAAAAAATAATAATTTGATCCAATTTTGTTGTTTTCTATAAAAACGAATAGATGTGTGCGGGCAATCTGTTTCTGAAAGTCAATAACTTCAAGGATACTCTCCACTCTGAAGCGCAGAGATGGTAAGGGGATGTCACATGTTGAACTTTTGTAACTGATCGTTGAGCTACTCTATTTAAACTGAATCTGAACCAATTCAAACTAATACGATTTCTGTGCTTTTTTGAGACCATTTTGTTTTTGAGGGATTTCAGAAACCCAAATAAAAGGGTTTTGTCCATCCTTGTGAGTCCATCCTACTGTGTCTGTCTCACAGAGTATGTCAGACAATCCCTCGGTGGATTTTCTTCACAGCTGCAGGAACGGTGCATCTTCTTGACACTGAATGAAATCCCATACAAAGCAGGGACATCAATGATTGGCTCTGCGTAACGTCCTCAGCTACCTCAGCAAGTTCATTCTGTTCGCAGCGCAATCTTGAAAATGTAGGCGTCCATTCCCTCCCCCTGCAACAAATCATTTCTTGCCTCGGGAAGAATTTAGCCTGTCTGCATGAAATGACCCTTAGCCGATCTGCATTTCATCATCTACTCTAACACACACACACACACACACACACACACACACACACACACACACACACACACACACACACACACACACACACACACACACACACACACACACACACACACACACACACACACACACACACACACGCGCTGTACTCACACACACACACACACACACACAAACAAGCTGTACTCACACACAAACAAGCTGTACACACACACACACAGGCACAGACACACACACAAACAGACACACACACACACACAGGCACAGACACACGCACACACACAGACACACATGCTGCACAGACATACACACACACACATGCACACACCCTCTAATGTTTTCTGCCGCCTACTTGGGTATAATTGTCGAGGTACATTGTGAGATTTATGGATCTGTTTTGTGGGATGCAGTTTGCTAAAGGGAGCAAATATATGAAAATAGTATAACGTTAGTTGTGACCTTTGTTTGTGCACATGTGGATTGTATGTTTCTGCCTGAAAAGATTAAACAGAGAGAAAAAAAACAGCTTGGAGGGAAACGCATTGTCTTGTGTGTGTTAATCTTGAAGCCGACTGGTTTTTCAACCTGCAGGGGGCGATGTGATTATGGTGACACAGTGCTAAAGCGCCGCTCCAATCTGTTTGGCATCTAAAAATAAGATGGAGAGAAGAAAGCATGCTTCCCTTCATTGCCTATAAATATCCTAAATTATTTTATGTCACTCCTAAATGTGTCTTGCTGCTGCGTTTGACAATGAATATCAAGATAATAGCGGAGCATTAGCAATGTTAGACTTAAACTACGATTACAGAATATTACTCAAACATTGTCTTTATGTATCATACATGGTTGAAATTCCCTACAACAACTGCTGCTTGAGACACAACCAGGCAAGGATGATGGCTGATATAAACCCTATTGTATGGTTCTACTTGGCTCTATCGTTTTTTTAATGCTACAGATTAGTGCCGCATTAAGTTTGGTTCAACTGCAGGCAAATTGGATAACTATAGATTAATATAGGACCACTATGTGTGCACCCCAGACGTATTTCACATATTTGATTTACATATATATATATATATATATATATATATATATATATATATATATATATATATATATATATATATATATATATATATATATGTGTATATGTGTATATATATATGTATATATATATATATATGTATATATATATATATATATATATATGTGTATATATATATATATATATGTATATGTATATATATATATATATATATATGTGTATATATATATGTATATATATATATGTATATATATATATATATATGTGTATATATATATGTATATATATATATATAATGTATATGTATGTGTATATATATATATATATATATATGTATGTGTATATATGTATATATATATGTGTATATATGTATTGTCTGCTCAACTAAGATGTCAGAAATCTTGGCACGGAGGAAAACATTTTGAATCTGTTTCTTAAAGGAGATTAAGTTTGTGGATATTCACGAGTCTGAAGCTCAGGAATGTCAGCGATGAAGGTTAGGTTGAAGTCACACATTGAACTGCAGTAACTGACCGTTAAGCTATTCCATTTAAACCCAAGAGGAACCCATTGAAACTAATATGATTACTGTCCTATAATAAGGTAATTACAACGGCCTGTCGTGAGAAATGATTTATGCTGAGTAGGCACACTCATCCATGGCTTGTATATATGTGTGTGTGTGTTCCTTATCTTCTAGTTGATCTCTCTGGCTCTCTCTCTCGCTCTCTTGCTCTCTCGCTCTGGCTCTCTCGCTCTGGCTCTCTCGCTCTGGCTCTCTCTCTCTGGCTCTCTCTCTCTGGCTCTCTCTCTCTCTCTGTCTCTGTCTCTGTCTCTGTCTCTCTCTGACTCTCTCTCTCTCTCTGACTCTCCCCCTCACTCAGCATCTCTCTTTGTCTCTTGCTGTCTTCCTAACAGATTGTTAATTGGTGATTATCACAGTAACTAAGGGTTAGATGGGAGTGCTTATGGCATGCCAAGGCAGCAGACACTGTTGTAATGATACTGTGTGTGCGTGTGTGTGTGTGTTGAGATGTGTAAGAGCACTGCTGAATAATCTATAA